>NC_086319.1:15668111-15958111 GCF_036172605.1 Pelobates fuscus
GTGGGGAGGGGGCGGGACGTGGGGGTGGTCTGGGCCTATGGGGTGGGGGGTAGATGTATGGGCAGTGGTGTATCTTGGTTTTGTGCTGCCCTAGGCAGGACAAAACGTAGACACCCCCCCCGCGCGCGCGCCACCCCCCCCCCAACCCTTCCCCCCTGCCCCGCCTTCTAAATACACACACATTCACTGACAGATACGCATACACTAGCTAACAGACACACACAGTCGGACACACACAGTCGGACACACACACACACTAACAAACACACACAGTCGGACACACACTAAAAAACACACACAGTCGGACACACACACTAACAGACACACACAGTGAGACACACACACTAACAAACACACACAGTCGGACACACACACTAACAAACACACACAGTCGGACACACACACACTAACAGACACACACAGTGAGACACACACACTAACAAACACACACAGTCTGACACACACACTAACAAACACACACAGTCGGACACACACACACACTAACAGACACACACAGTGAGACACACACACTAACAAACACACACAGTCGGACACACACTAACAGACACACACACTAACAGACACACACACTAACAGACACACACTGTCGGACACACAGTCAGACACACACAGTCAGACACACACAGTCAGACACACTAACACACACAGTCACAGACACACTAACAGACACACACACACTAACACACACAGTCACAGACACACACACTAACAGACACACACTAACAGACACACACATACTAACACACACACACACTAACAGACACACACACTAACAGACACACACACTCACTAACAGACACACACACTATCAGACACACACAGTCAGAGACACACACACACACACTCACATTAACACATTTTTTTTTTTTATTTACTCCCCCCCCCCCTACCTTTGGGAATGCTGGGGGTGGGGGGGTTCTCCCATTCCCTGGTGGTCCAGTGGCTGCAGGACGGCACTGGCGGGCAGGCTGGGCGGCCGGCGAGGGAGCTCTTCCCCTGAGCTCTCTGCTCAGCTCCCTCGCGCGCCGCCCGCAGAGTGAGGCTGGGAGGCGGAGCCGGAATATGACGTCATATTCCGGCTCCCAGTCTCACTCTGCGGGCGGCGCGCGAGGGAGCTGAGCAGAGAGCTCAGGGGAAGAGCTCCCTCGCTGGCCGCCCAGCAACCAGCCCAGCATGTCTGTTAGCCGCAAGGCTAACAAGACATTTGCCTTGGGCATTTGGGGGCGGCGTTTTTTGCCGCCCCCTGGAAAATGCCGCCCAAGGCAAATGCCTTGTTTGCCTCGCGGCTAATACGCCCCTGTGTATGGGGGGGCCCCAGGGCAAATTTCGCACTGGGGCCTCATAGTTTCTAGTTACGCCCCTGGGTGTGCTATTTAAAATATAAAACCTTTAATTAAAATTGCACTTACAATTCAAATGACTTGCAGTGCTCTGTCATGTACTTTAAAATATTGTGTATCTTGAAACGCTTGCGACTGCGTCTGTGGTATGGCAGGCATGTTGTATATCTAAATAAAGAATAAAAAAAAATTGCACTTACAAAAAGTATTTTCTCAAGTAGCAAATTACCATAAACGAATGGTAAAACACGAACACAGGAAACAATCCCACAGGTCTTCAAGCTTGTTCCACACGTCTATAGCCAAATACAGGTAAAAACGAAAAGAAATACAAGCAAAGGTATCCCAACACATTTCACGCTGACATCTTCAGGGGATGTCAGTAAATATATTCCTTCAAATCACACAACTGGTAATCAACCAATCTGCGCATACCCCGTCCGTTTGAAGCCTCGCTTTCAATGCGTTCCAAAGTTTGTTCGCCAAAACGGAAGGCATATTTATAGTCCCAAACAGCCAGTACAATAAATATAATAATGGCTACTTATAGAAAATGAAAAATATTAGCTTTCATACACAGTATAATTCCTTCATCAATAATAGACAACCGTGTGACCCAGGATGAAATATGAAACTGGAAAAGGGATATAACCAAAATATAAAAACAATGATGAAAAACAAAAAACCCTATACATTGTATCACTCCCGGGAATACAAAGTGTCTGGAATGTGGAGAATTGGTGATAAAGTAGGACTGTGGCTTGAGAACTGGGGTCAATCACTTCTTAATTAACACTCTATAACACTCTCACCTGTTCATCAGTGGGTTCTGTGCTCTCACTTTTCTCCAATGTACTAAGCTGGAATAGTCTAGTGAGATGGAGCACAAGTATAAGTTGGGCGTCAGCAGGCGTGCAGTTGAAATCTTGCTGTATGTCTGTGTCTCCTGTCATCTACAGACCATAATTTACTGTTTCCATCCCTGTGGCAAACAAACAACCTGAAAAGGTAAGTATTGAATACCCCGTACTCATCTTATCTCCTTAATAAAGGAACACTCCATCGCCACTACAGTCCGCTCTAGCGGTTGTGGTGCCAGAAGTGCTCCGGTGTCCTCCCAGTGTAAGTAGTCAAATCGTTTAAGTACAGTTTGACAACTTACCTGTGGTGTGCTATATTCTGGTCCTTAATTCTGTAACTCCCCTGAGCTAAGGGCTGCCATGCAGGGCCTGCGTTGGGTGAGAGAGCGTCAGCTGGGACCCTCCAGCTAATAACTTAAACAGTGTGTGAGGAGTCTGCTTGGGGTGTTGTGTGCGAGGAGTCTGTTTTTGGCGTATGTGTTCCAGGCTGGCTGATGACGTTCTAATGATTCTGCCGGATATGAAGTTACACCTATGGCAGCAGAGGGGTTAATTTCCGCATGTGTAGTGTTTCAAAGTGAAACACTGCTCATACAGACTCCGGGCACCATAACCACTTCAGATCAGTTTTTATGGTGCCTGGAGTAACCCTTTAATTAATTCATGGTTCCCCAGCTGTGGATTTCCCTGGCCTGTTTTCTAATATTTCCTTGTGCATTTCTTAGAATAACATCAGATAAACTCCATAACGTCAGATAAAACAGAGATTTTGTGTAAACCAATAGATGGCGATATTGCTTAGAGAATTTTGGTTAATGGGGTCTCTGTGCACACAGTTCATTATAACTGCCGCTATAAGGTTATGGTGTAAGGAGGTCCCCTGTCTCCCCGCACACAGTGTATTATAACTGCAGCTATAAGGTTATAGTGTAAGGAGGTCCCCTGTCTCCCCGCACACAGTGTATTATAACTGCAGCTATAAGGTTATGGTATAAAGAGGTCCCCTGTCTCCCTGCACACAGTGTATTATAACTGCAGCTATAAGGTTATGGTGTAAGGAGGTCCCCTGTCTCCCTGCACACAGTGTATTATAACTGCAGCTATAAGGTTATGGTGTAAGAAGGTCCCCTGTCTCCCAGCACACAGTGTATTCTAACTGTAGCTATAAGGTTATGGTGTAAGGAGGTCCCCTGCCTCCCCGCACACAGTGTATTATAACTGCAGCTATAAGGTTATGGTGTAAGGAGGTCCCCTGTCTCCCTGCACACAGTGTATTATAACTGCAGCTATAAGGTTATGGTATAAAGAGGTCCCCTGTCTCCCTGCACACAGTGTATTATAACTGCAGCTATAAGGTTATGGTGTACGGAGGTCCTCTGTCTCCCTGCACACAGTGTGTTATAACTGCAGCTATAAGGTTATGGTGTAAGGAGGTCCCCTGTCTCCCTGCACACAGTGTATTATAACTGCAGCTATAAGGTTATGGTATAAAGAGGTCCCCTGTCTCCCTGCACACAGTGTATTATAACTGCAGCTATAAGGTTATGGTGTAAGGAGGTCCCCTGTCTCCCTGCACACAGTGTATTATAACTGCAACTATAATGTTATGGTGTAAGGAGGTCCCCTGTCTCCCCGCACACAGTGTATTATAACTGCAGCTATAAGGTTATGGTGTAAGGAGGTCCCCTGTCTCCCTGCACACAGTGTATTATAACTGCAGCTATAAGGTTATGGTGTAAGGAGGTTCCCTGTCTCCCCGCACACAGTGTATTATAACTGCAGCTATAAGGTTATGGTGTAATGAGGTCCTCTGTCTCCCTGCACACAGTGTATTATAACTGCAGCTATAAGGTTATGGTGTAAGGAGGTCCTCTGTCTCCCTGCACACAGTGTATTATAACTGCAGCTATAAGGTTATGGTGTAAGGAGGTTCCCTGTCTCCCCGCACACAGTGTATTATAACTGCAGCTATAAGGTTATGGTGTAAGGAGGTCCCCTGTATCTGTCTCCCAGCACACAGTGTATTATTACTGCTGGAATGTGCATAAATACATATTTAATGTCATGATTTTGGTTTTGAGAGTTGTAGCTTTTATCTTTCTACAACAAATAAACTACTGAGTAAGTTGAACAATGTTGTAGAAAGTTAAATGAGCTCAAAGCAGAAGCCAGGTCATTTGCAGCAAACATAGAATCTTAAAATGTGGGGGATCTTCTTATTTATTAGCTTTTTATATTTATTATATATTGTTTGTATGTTTTTCCTAATTTCCTTTTTAAACCAGAACTGAGCAGAGCCAAAACACAGTCAAAAAAATGAAAAATAAATAATATTTTGTTTGAAAGTTGTCCATGTGAGGCTTAAGCTCATCCGAATGTTGTCCATGCAAAATATTTGGGAAAAACGATTCAGACAAAGAATTCCTCATACATTGCGCAAGTCATTTGTTCGGTTTCACGTCCATATGGCGCCTCAGAATTATGGGATTCGACTGACCTGAAAACTAATACACAAATCTATTTAAATGCTTTAGGAGGGAATGAGTGAACTCACTCCTGGAGGGTCCCTTTATACGGCATCTAACTTGTGATCTCACAATCGTGAGGTTGATACAAACTTTGTTCATGAATACATTTTCAATACAAATATTTTTTTTCAAAAGGACCCCACCCTTCTTCCTTTATGTATCTCAGTTGTGCTTTTCGACAAAATAAAAATTGTCAAATTGGAAAAAGGCGCCAACATATTCAGCAGCGCTGTACAGTAGGAAAACAACAGCTACTGTGACCAAATGAGGCTGGTATACAGGAGGTGACGGGGTCCTGCCTCAACCTGCTTACGTTGTATTGATCCATACTGTAACGGATGGACAGGCACCCCGACTGGGTACCTCCGTTGAAGGATGCTCCTAGCGCTTCCTGAGGACTCCAAGCACTGCAGCAGACACCACAACTACCGAATCGGAGAAGCATACAAATGCTCTCAAGCATAAAAATGCTGTAAACAGCTGAACAGGAAAATCATACAATCAGCTTACACTCCTGGCAATCAGCATACAATCCAATTCCCCCAATGACGAGACGACACTTCGTTTGAGGGTCAAGCAGAACTGACTGTACTGGCACATACAGCTTCTTTTATTCACAATCCACAATCCTCACTGAGCAGGGCCTCAATCCCTCTGTTACTGTGTCACTATACCCCACTCCCTCTAACATGTAAACTCACTGAGCAGGCCCTCAATCCCTCTGTTACTGTGTCACTATACCCCACTACCTCTAACATGTAAGCTCACTGAGCAGGCCCTCAATCCCTCTGTTCCTGTGTCACTATACCCCACTCCCTCTAACATGTAAGCTCACTGAGCAGGGCCTCAATCCCTCTGTTACTGTGTCACTATACCCCACTCCCTCTAGCATGTAAACTCACCGAGCAAGCCCTCAATCCCTCTGTTACTGTGTCACTATACCCCACTCCCTCTAACATGTAAACTCACTGAGCAGGCCCTCAATCCCTCTGTTACTGTGTCACTATACCCCACTCCCTCTAACATGTAAACTCACTGAGCAGGGCCTCAATCCCTCTGTTACTGTGTCATTATACCCCACTCCCTCTAACATGTAAACTCACTGAGCAGGCCCTCAATCCCTCTGTTACTGTGTCACTATACCCCACTCCCTCTAACATGTAAGCTCACTGAGCAGGGCCTTCAATCCCTCTGTTACTGTGTCACTATACCCCACTCCCTCTAGCATGTAAGCTCATTGAGCAGGGCCCTCAACCCCTCTGTTACTGTGTCACTATACCCCACTCCCTCTAACATGTAAACTCACTGAGCAGGACCCTCAATCCATCTGTTACTGTGTCACTATACCCCACTCCCTCTAACATGTAAACTCACTGAGCAGGCCCTCAATCCCTCTGTTACTGTGTCACTATACCCCACTCCCTCTAACATGTAAACTCACTCAGCAGGGCCCTCAATCCCTCTGTTACTGTGTCACTATACCCCACTCCCTCTAACATGTTAACTCACTGAGCAGGGCCCTCAATCCCTCTGTTACTGTGTCACTATACCCCACTCCCTCTAACATGTAAACTCACTGAGCAGGCCCTCAACCCCTCTGTTACTGTGTCACTATACCCCACTGTTTCTAACATGTAAGCTCATTGAGCATGGCCCTCAATCCCTCTGTTACTGTGTCACTATACCCCACTCCCTCTAACATGTAAACTCAATGAGCAGGGCCCTGAATCCCTCTGTTACTGTGTCACTATACCCCACTCCCTCTAACATGTAAACTCACTGAGCAGGCCCTCAATCCCTCTGTTACTGTGTCACTATACCCCACTCCCTCTAACATGTAAACTCACTGAGCAGGCCCTCAATCCCTCTGTTACTGTGTCACTATACCCCACTCCCTCTAGCATGTAAGCTCACTGAGCAGGGCCTCAATCCCTCTGTTACTGTGTCACTATACCCCACTCTCTCTAACATGTAAGCTCATTGAGCATGGCCCTCAATCCCTCTGTTACTGTGTCACTATACCCCACTACCTCTAACATGTAAGCTCACTGAGCAGGCCCTCAATCCATCTGTTACTGTGTCACTATACCCCACTCCCTCTAACATGTAAGCTCACTGAGCATGGCCCTCAATCCCTCTGTTACTGTGTCACTATACCCCACTCCCTCTAACATGTAAACTCACTGAGCAGGCCCTCAATCCCTCTGTTACTGTGTCACTATACCCCACTCCCTCTAACATGTAAACTCACTGAGCAGGGCCCTCAATCCCTCTGTTACTGTGTCACTATACCCCACTCCCTCTAGCATGTAAGCTCACTGAGCAGGCCCTCAATCCCTCTGTTACTGTGTCACTATACCCCACTCCCTCTAACATGTAAACTCACTGAGCAGGGCCCTCAATCCCTCTGTTACTGTGTCACTATACCCCACTCCCTCTAACATGTAAACTCACTGAGCAGGGCCTCAATCCCTCTGTTACTGTCACTATACCCCACTCCCTCTAACATGTAAACTCACTGAGCAGGGCCCTCAATCCCTCTGTTACTGTGTCACTATACCCCACTCCCTCTAACATGTTAACTCACTGAGCAGGGCCCTCAATCCCTCTGTTACTGTGTCACTATACCCCACTGTCTCTAATATGTAAACTCACTGAGCAGGGCCCTCAACCCCTCTGTTACTGTGTCACTATACCCCACTCCCTCTAACATGTAAGCTCACTGAGCAGGGCCCTCAATCCCTCTGTTACTGTGTCACTATACCCCACTGTCTCTAATATGTAAACTCACTGAGCAGGTCCTCAATCCCTCTGTTACTGTGTCACTATACCCCACTCCCTCTAACATGTAAGCTCACTGAGCAGGGCCCTCAATCCCTCTGTTACTGTGTCACTATACCCCACTCCCTCTAACATGTAAGCTCACTGAGCAGGGCCCTCAATCCCTCTGTTACTGTGTCACTATACCCCATTCCCTCTAACATGTAAACTCACTGAGCAGGCCCTCAACCCCTCTGTTCCTGTGCGTCCATTTGTCTGGTTACAATTACGTGTCTGTTAGTCCACCCATTGTACATCACTACGGAATTTGCTGGCGCTATATAAATAATAATATAATAATAATATATTATCAGAATGCTGCTGGGGCCAATTCATACAACATATGAGATCCAGCGCTCATTCACTAAACAACAACTTCAAGGCTCATAGATTTTAGCTTATAATGTCAATGTACCCATAGATTTTAGCTTATAATGTCAATGTACCCCATTATATGTATAGATGTAAATTTATTCTAAGTTATATTGGGGGATTTGACTGCCAACCCAAACAGTAGCCCTGCAGCCAAATCTGTCAGTCAAGCCTATCCAAGTCATGTGATCGCGGTGTCATCGCAATCACATGACTCGGATCGACTGGATTGACTGCTGGGGAATTGCCTCGATTGTCAATCAGGTCCCCCAACTTGGATCCCCGCGGGGAGTACGTATATAGACTAGAGGGAGGGCCTGTGCATTAAAACCCCCTTTTGTAGGACAGCATAGCAAACCCCAATGTCTGTAAAGGATTTAACCTACACCAAATATATTTCATGTTTAAACCTGCGCCTAAAAAAAGTTTTCTGAGTGAGGAGCTAGCGATAGTCTGACGCTCACTATAGTCTATCACCAGTGCCGATTCTGAGGATTCCTCATTGCAGACTCAGACTGCATTAGGAGAAAGGGGCAAAGCTGACTGGCACTGTCTACATGTATTTGGGGGTTAGACCATTTGTAAATGATTTAACCCTTTATGGTAAAAAGGCACCCAGAACCTCCAGGCACCATAATAACTTAATTGAGATGAAGTTGTTATGGTGTCCAGGGTGTTCCTTTAATAAGGACGTGACTGACAGCCACTAGAGGTGTTTTCTCAGCCAGATAAACATTTTTGCATAAAAAGTTTTTCGTTGTCCTAGGAAGGGTGAGGCGGCTGGGCACCAAAACCACTACATTAGGATACAGCGGCTTGAAAGCCTAGAGTGTCTCTTTACCCTGCATACTGAAAGTGTTTATTGTTTTCTGAATCTCTGATCACTGAGAATATACAAGTCTGACCACACGGAAGGCTAGAGTGCTAAATTCATATAATACACGTCAACCCGTAAATGTTGGCAAATTGACGGGCTGAGATTTTCAGGCGTATTGCAACAAAAAATACATTTTAAAATAGGAAAATCATGGCTAGACAAGGTTTACTCTAAAATTAGATAAGTGCTGATTTGAAGGCAACGTGTATTTTAGACAGTTTTAATTAAATGAAAAAATAAAAAATATAATAAGACAAAATCAAACCCTTTTTTAAGGCGGATTTTCTAAATCCTGTACTTAACAGGGGCCACGAAATAAGGATTTTGGGCAGAGACAAGACACTGCATTTTCTACTTCATAACAATAAAAATAATTGAAAAAAAATAGCTCAGATTCACGGACACAGGAGGCAGCAAATCTTTACCCCCTCATCAGACATATAAATGTTCTATCTTTGTTTTATTTTTCTAAATGCAGAAATATGGATAAAAATTAGACAGCTGGAAAATTCTAGGCTGTAAAATTATGCTGTAAAGTTAAAAAGGAAACTGCCGATTTCTAAACTAAATCCGATGTTCTGCAAAGTGGAAGGAAAGCTGCAGGTGTGGACCCAAATACACGAGACCGCTCTGTTCCGTAACGCTGGAATTGGGAGTCATTTTTGCTTTAGACGGAAAAAAGAATTAGCTGTAACATGTGTTCGGAATGAGAAGCAGCTGTACTGTTTATGTCGAAAATTAAACTAAAAATAAGATAACTCATTCCTACCAACTGCACCAGCTTCCTCATAAATACTAATGTGGAGAATATACTGTGGTTTTTTTTTTTAAAGGGATACTGCAAACACCACAACCACTTCTGATTATTGTACAGCTCGTTGCTATGGTTATGAAGCTGTGCCCGCTAATATACCTTTTTAATCCCTTGCCTTTATGGGTTTTGTTATTTTTTGTTGTTGTTTGTTTGTTTTGGGTATTTTTCTGTGAAGCCTAGACTCCACCCCCTTCTCACTGACATTGTGTGGTTCAATCTAGCTTCCTCATTGTTACGTGCACATAATAATCTCACACAACCAACTCAGCCTCCTTCATGTACAGGAGATGTCCAGTTCAGAGCACTCTAGCCAATGTACCAGTACGCGAACGAGACAGACAGTGCATGCTCACAAATGACTAGGACCTCCATTTAATATTTTTGAATAAACTTTTCAAGTGATTTTTTATAGTTTGAAAACTATTTTACCGTTTTAATATATTGACATATTGTATTTATATTTTAAATAGTTATATTTATTTTATATTTTCTGAAAATAAATATTTGAAAAGTTTGCTCAAAAAGTTTAAATAATTTAAGGTGTTAAGGTGTATTAATGGGAAAATTGGAAAAATAGGTTTTTTTTTACAATTAAAGAATATATGCATAATTTAAAACCTGCGTGAGAAATGTCCATTTTGTATTTCCATTTTGCCCATTCTTGAAAGTTTAAAAGAAAAAAAATAAATCTTTTTTTTTTTTTTTTTTTTTAATATATAAAACAAAACATCTGTACGGCTTTCTGATTTCTGAAGCATACATTTGTTTCCTAAAAGTAATAATTCACTCATATTTTTCTCCTTAACTCAGCCCAGCCCATTCAAATTATTAAACAAGGAGCAATGAAGGGCTGGAGCTAATTTGAAATTGGCAAATTCATTTTACTTGCCTACTTAGCCAAAATATGCTGCCTTCTGCTGGTTAGGTGGGTGTTCCTGGTCTTACACTGGCAACATGGTACACGTTAAGTGTCTCCCCACCTATTGATTAGAGTTTGCCAAAAATATAAATGACTGCACTATATCTAGTATAGTAAGCTGTAATAATACAATAAGTAATGATACAATAAGCTGTAAATACATAATAAACTGTAATAGTACAATAATTTGTCACAAAACAATAAACTAATACAAAATATGAGCTATAATGATACAAAGGCTGTAATAATAAATTAGCTGCTATATACAATAAGCTGATATATACACTGAGCTGTAATACTACAATAAGCTGTAATAATGCAATACACTGTAATGATACAATAAGCTGTAATGATATAATATGCTGATATATACAATACGCTGTAATAATACAATAAGCTGTAATGATATAATAAGCTGTAATGATATAATAAGCTGTAATAATGCAATATGCTGGGGGACGGAGCTAGCAGCCGAGCCGGCAGGTCGCAGGAAACCTGAGCTCCGACATTACACGGACCAAATAGCCACGAAACCCATTTAAAAATACCTCCACAAGCCGGGGAAAGGCTGCAAAAGACCCAGCACAACATGGGGAAACACTCCCGAAAACCCCGAGGGTCGCCCGCGGAACATACACGGGACATCGGGCAACTCCTGTCCCAGGCCTACAGGCCCAAAATGGCGGACGTCCTTCACAGCATGGGAATGGAGTCACTATCTGCATCGGAAGATGAATACCTGAGCGATATGCCGACCCCGACACCCCAAAGGAAGCACCAAGCAGCTCCATCAAAGCAGTCAGAACCACCACTAGCCACTAAGGCCGACCTGACAGGTATGGTGACTGACCTTAAAGCATTCTTCACGGCTGAATTGTCAGGCCTCAAAACAGAGCTGGGCACACTCACAGGCCGCATGAGAGCCACGGAAGATGCGGTCCAGGACCTAAGAGTCCGACAAGACTCCACAACAAAACAATTGCTCGAGTTCACAACCACATGCTCCCAGCTAAACGCCCGAGTAGGGCAACTAGAAGATATGGCGCGACAGAGAAATGTTAAGGTGAGGGGGATCCCTGACACGGTGACGGCAGACGAACTGCCATCCCTCATAAAGCGACTGCTACAAGACGCCCTACCGACCAAACAGGCCAAGGGACTGACCCTAGACAGCCTATTCCGCATACCAGGGCGCCCAAACAACGCCCCAGCCTCCGCAAGGGATGTCATAATGGGCTTTAAATCCCGCTCAGACAAAGACGGATTCCTCCGTGCAGTCAGAGGACAGACCCCGTATGTTTTTGATGGCCATACCCTACAATTTTACCAGGACCTGAGCCGCCAGACGCTGCAGTGGCGGGCAACGCTGAAAGACACCACAACTCAATTGAGGGCGGCGGACATTCCTTATAAATGGGGACACCCCCGCACGCTAATTGCCACCAAAAGCGGGCAAACCCACAAACTGACAACGCCAGAAGACGCACCCCAATTTCTTCAAGCTTTAGGCATTCGCCCAGAGGCAGGCGCCAGGAGCAACACGACACACCGATGGGATGTCGCCAACATAACACCGTTTACCCCTTCGGAGCCGGCGGCCCCAGCAGGACGCAGTACCACGCACCCAACCGGCACTTGATAGGGAAAAGTTCCCCGCCACAAGGAACCAACGGATATGCCGGCTGGTTCTTTTGTTTGTTTGGACTTATTGGTGTTTCTAATTTTGTTTGGACTTATTGATGTTTCCGTTACACTGCCTAGTACAATATCCACCACCGGGAATGTATAATTTTGTACATAACCTGTTTGCCAGTTCTGCATTTTTGCCCTAGTCGGCGGACGGCCCACACCTATCAGGCGAACACACGAATCGCACTATAGATTGTGTCCTCTGACCTGACTCAATCCAAGATCCACAACCCCCTCCCCCTCCGTCCCCCCCCCCCAGGACTCCGGGGTTAAGGAGCCCTAAAGCATAGTGGCCTTGTAATGTCTCTGCCCGTTAATCCGGGGACCCAAAACCAGGCACCCAGACCCAAGCTCACCTCACCAAACTACTACGTCACCTTATAGCTCATACCTGGAAGATGTAATGCCAACCAAGTCGCTACACCCACCTCAGCATAACATGTGCACACCCCGAGCCTGTATACTAGAGAGCTGGTCTTAGAGGCCGTGGCCTTCAAACGTGTACCTCAGCTTACCTGATATGGGTTGACGCTTTTAGTCTCTGAGGCAAACCAACTCACCTGTACACTATCACACTGTTGATAAATCACCACAAGGAGCTTTACCTGTCTCTACCATTTAGCAGCTGCGCAACCACATGTCTTGTACCCTGTACACTCAAAATTTTCCTATAGCACTGAGTACTACGCGTCAGAACATCTTAGCCCAGAAGATAAGGTGCTGTAGTTATGCAACCAACACTTGCCATGGCTAACTCCCCTGCCTCACATTATACAAGTGTCGCTATAGCATAAGCACTTGCAGCCTGTTCCCTTATTCATATGTCCCAGACATTGAAGATCAACTTCACACACACTAAGCTTATGTACCCAAAGTTGACTACTCTTGTATACCCTGCCTGATTGTATATACAGTGTCTACCACCCTGTTTAAAAAAAAAAAAAAAATAAGTGCAGATTTTCATGCAGGAACGTTGTTCATGTTCATGTCTTATCAAGGCTTACCTATATTTGTAACACTGCGCTTCAAAAATAAAGAATTAAAAAAAAAAAATAATGCAATATGCTGTAGTAATGTAATGAGCTGTATATATGAGCTGTTATATACAATAGGCTGTAATAATATAATCATTTATAATAATTTGCGATTTTTATAGCGCTTTTCTCCCTGTGAGACTCAAAGCACTTTACAAATATACAAACATAAAGACATAAAAGTTAGGAGTTTCTGAAGGTCAGCTGAGCAGACTGAATGCCTGATGGAAGAGGTGGGTCTCTTTAGCTTTTTTTAAAGTCTGTAAGGACGATGCCTCTCTGATTGCGCACGTAAAGAGTTCCAGAAGGTAGGGGCAGTGTGGCTGAATGCCCTGGAACCTGAGTCTGTCTTTATTCTGGCCACTGACCGGAGGGATTTGCTGGCTGACCGAAGTGAATGGGATGGAATGTAGGGTGTCAGGAGCTCTTTCAGGTACTGTGGGCCTTAATTGTTTCAGACTTTGAAGGTTAGCAGGCCAGTTTTGAAATATGTTCGCCATTTAATTGGAAGCCAATGCTGGCAGTGAAGAACAGGTGTTATGTGGCAGGAGTGAGTTTGATTGGTCAGTAGTCTGGTTGCTGCATTTTGTTCAGTCTGAAGGCGATGGAGTTATTTTTCTGGGAGGCCCAAGTAAAGTACATTGCAGTAATCTAGCCAAGAGGATACAAATGCATGGATTAATGTTGGCATATCATCCGGCGGAATTAAGTGTTGTATCCTGTCTATGTTTTTCAGATGAAAGTAGGCAGATTTTATTACGGAGGAAATCTGCTGTTTAAATGATAGTCCATAGTCAATCAGCACTCCGAGGTTTCGTACCTTTGATGAACTAACGATTTCAGAGCCTCCAAGCTCCAGGCCAGTTGGGTGATCATGGGATATTTTTGTTGCCTGGGGTGCCCTCACTAAGAGAAACACTGTTTTGTCTGGATTCATTTTAAGCTAACTAGCATTCATCCATTCTATGAGGTCTGCTAAGCAACTGTTAATGCTGCATGTTGGGTCTGTGGTATCTGGAGCAAAGGAGAAGTAGAGATGTGTGTCATCAGCGTAACAATGATACCTTAGGCCATGTCACCTAATTATGTCCCCCAGTTGTAGCAAGTAAATTGTGAATAGCATGGGAGACAAGATGGATCCTTATGGAACTCCGCAGGCCAGTTCTGTTGGTGCCAATGAGCTTGATCCTGATGTTACTCTCTGTGATCTACCAGTGAGGAAAGATTTAAACCAGTTAAGGACTGTGACTCCTAGACCACAGATGTGCTGCAAGCGCTCTATTAAATTTCTATGGTCAACGGTGTCAAATGCAGCTGAGAGATCCAGGAGGATTAGGATGGAGTAGTCACCTTTGTCTCTCGCCATAAGGAGATCATTTAGCACTCGGACTAGCGCTGTTTCCCTGCTGTGGCGGCATCTGAAACCTGACTGGAAAGGATCAAAGATGTTCAAGCTTGATAGATGGGCCTACAGTTAAGTTGCCACTACTTTTTTAATTATTTTCCCCAGAAATGGAAGGTTGGATACTGGTCTGTAATTAGCCATTCAGTCTGGGTCTAAAAAAGGTTTCTTTAGGAGTGGTTTTACCACAGCTTCTCTTAGAGGATCTGGGAAGTCTCCAGTTTTTAGTAAACACTCCATTATTTTTGTGAGGGCTGGGGCGAGTGTTTCAATGCATGCGGATATAAGCTGAGCTGGAGCAGGGTCTAAGTCACATGTAGTAGGGTGTAACTTTTGCGTGGTTCTTTTAACTCCCTTTATATCCACATTTGTAAAAGTGGACCATAAACTGGGGCAATCTGGCATTCCATTGTAGTGGTTCTGGTGTGTAACTGTTTGGCCTGCTGTGATAGCGGCTCAGATTGAGGAAATCTTTTCTCTGAAGAATATCGCAAATGCTTCACACTTATCCTGCGAAAAGTTGGTGGGGATATGCATGCATGCTGGTTTGCAGAGCCTTTCTACTGTGCAAACCAGTTGCCTGGGTCTATTGTGGGAGAGTGCAATTTTGCGTGATGAAAATTAAGATCTTTTCTGAGTTATCTTAAATTGATATTCATTTAGATGTTTGGTAAGAGCGGCTTTATCCTCTGAATCATGTGTCCACCACGCCACTTTCTCTCGAGTTTACGTCCTGTTCTCTTCATTTCTCTGATGGTGCTATCAAACCACGGTGCATTGGGTTTTGACAGTGCATATGCGTGTTGGTGCAATGCTTTCTAGTGTATCTCTCATGGTTTTGTTGTAGAGTCGGACTAAGGAGCTGGGGCCCTCACAGGTGCCCATTAGTAGACTTAGATCCATATGTGATGTTACATCCAATGGCGTCACCCTTTTTAATGAGTGTTGTTTGACCAGGTTCTGAGGCTGGGGTCTGGCTGATTGTGATACAATGTAGAAGTGAATGGAGTGGTGGTCTGACCAAACAACGGGATCTACAGTTACTGTTGACACTTCTAGTTCAGACTGGAACACTAGATCAAGTGTATGACCTTTTCTGTGGGTGGAAGTGGCAACAATTTGTGTGAAGCCGAGTGCACTCATCAAGCTGAGGAGATCCTGCCCAAGCAGGGATAGGGTGTCATCAATCCAAGTGTTGATGTCTCCAAATATGTCATCTGGAGTGTTCAAAAGGTCTGAGAGTTCCTGAAGAAATTTCTTCCCATCTCCTGGTTGGTCTGTATATTAACAGTATCCAGAATCCTCTATCTATTGAGAGGCTGGCAGCTACGCATTCAAAAGATTGGGGTTTGTGGACTGATATTGGTCTGGGATTTAGGGATGATTTCGCACAGATCATAACTCCACCTCCCTTGCGATCTTGTCTCAGTGGTAGAACACCTTGTAATTGCCTGGAATAGCTGCCTCTAGAATAGGCCCTGCATTTTCATCTAGCCATGATTCTGTAATGCACGCTAATTCGTATGTTTCAATAATGTCGTCAATAATAGCTGTTTTGTTTCTTATTGATCTGGCATTGCACGGGATTGATCTGATGGGACAGTCTTGGAATTCTGAGTTTTTGCTCTGTACTTTGGAAACAATGTGACTTCTAATGGGGATCACACAAAGAGGTTTCCTTGATTTGATAGTGCGGTTTTGTGGCTTCTAGGTTGAATAACTTCAATTGGGCTTGCAGGTAGACAGAGTGGTGGAGCGGCTGTGATAGAGTCAGGAGGATATAGAACTTTAAGTTTTGATTTTCCTCCACGACAACCCCTGTCAGTCCATTTGAAGATCCCAAGTGATTTTAGGGTAACCACTAGCGAGGGACTGAGTGCAGCGACCGCTTTTTGGGGTCTGATGGAATACAGATGTGAGGGAGCATAGGTGATCATTCCCTCAGCAGTGAAGGAGTTACAATAGCTTCTAGTTTTTGTAGGGATGTTAGCAGTGGGGGCTGGTTACATTGCCCTGCTCTATAGGATTCAGGCCAGCGAGGTGTGAGATTTTGCACTTCGGGCTGCATTGTAGATAACAGATAAGAGCGCATGCATGCAGGTCAGATTACAGGAGTTCCAAACCAATGTGTTTTAGTGAAATAGTTTTCATCAATTAGTTTTCTTGGTGTTTAGAGCATTGCTGAATGGACGATCAACTCCATAACCCAATTTACACAGGAAGGTGAGTAGTTTTGTTTAGTTTAATTGTACCTTGTTTGTGGTGTTCAGCTGAAGGTATCTCGTCCTGGTGGTAAGATGGTCCAGTGGAAGTATATTTCAGTCCGTTGTGTATCTCAGTTTACTAATGCCATACGTTCAATTCTGGTAAATCCAGTTGTGTGATATGTGGAGTCGATTTTGGTCCTTGAAATATTTGTGATGAATTATGAGTGTAAGGAGGTTAAAATTAAGATAATTTCCGGAGAGGTCAGGAGCCTGAGAAAAGTGTCAGCAGGGGCGCCTGGGAGAATACAGAAAGCTGTAATAATGCAATGAGCTGTAAAATGACAATACTCTATAATAATACAACAAGCTGTAATAATACAAAGAGCTGTAATGATACAATAAGCTGTAAAGATACAATAAGCTGTAATGATACAATAAACTGTAATAATGCAATGAGCTGTAATAATAAAATTAGCTCTAATAATAAAATGAGCTGTAATAATACAAAGAGCTGTAATGATACATTAAACGGTAATGATACAATAAACAGTAATAATACAATAAGCTGTAATGGTTATGGTGCTTGTAGCACCCCTTTGAGCGAGTGTTAATTTATTTAAATATTTGCTTTTTTATTATATAGTTTATAAATATATATTTTTTACATTATTTTTGGATTGCAGGAAACAATGTTGAATTTGCCACACGATATTAAAAATACGTTTGCAAAACATTTTTCCGAAGCATTACTCACAAGTTATATATAAATTCTAGCAAACACTCCCACATACTGCGACTTGTCCTCGAATGAACCTATTGTCCCTTGTCACTGCACCTGTTCCCTTTCTTCCTTGCTCCCACCTCCTGCTCAGCCTCCTCTCCCAGTATCATCGTCTCCTGCCTTATGTTTCACTAAATATCATGCTACCTCCTTGCTTTGCTGTACCCCAACCACCCCACTATAGCAACCACAACCAGGTGCATTCTCACAGTGTTCCAGGGATCTCTTCTGCAACATTCTATTCCTACACATATCCCCACAATACAGTCTATCTCAATATGCTTCCTCTCTGTTCATATTATCTATAGGTCCACCTCTACCTGTCTCTACCTTATCAGCCTTCTCAACCTGTATCTAAAACCTCCATTATCCTCAACCTGTGTCTAGTCCCTCCATCCCCTGAACCTCCATCTAATACCTCCACCCTTCTCAACCTGCATCTAGTACCTCCTCTCACCGCCACCTGTGCCTTATACCTCCACCATCCTCAACCTGTGTCTAGTCCCTCCATCCCCTGAACCTCCATCTAATACCTCCACCCTTCTCAACCTGCATCTAGTACCTCCTCTCACCTCCACCTGTGCCTTATACCTCCACCATCCTCAACCTGTGTCTAGTCCCTCCATCCCCTGAACCTCCATCTAATACCTCCACCCTTCTCAACCTGCATCTAGTACCTCCTCTCACCTCCACCTGTGCCTTATACCTCCACCATCCTCAACCTGTAGCTAGTACCGCCACCCTCCTGAACCCGCACCTAGTACCTTCATCCTCCTCAACCTGTGCCTAGCACCACTGCACCCATTACAGAGTTCTGGATAAATGCTTAATTATTCACAGACACAGCTAAAGGCAAAGCAGGTTATAGTGTATAAAGCCAGGATTTCCCAGTGATAATGAGTCACTTTTTTCATAGATCATCTTATTAATTATTTTCCTGATAAAGAGAGAATAGTCAGTGTGTGGTATGAACAATTGACAAAGAAGTATTTTTAGAGGAAACCCCAGTTAGTGAACCCACTACAGCCACTATGCACCTGCACCCATTACATATCACTCCCCTGCACTCACCAAAGCTTCTAAAACCCCTATTGACCCTCTATTACTCCCTACACCCTACAGTCTATAACCCTCCCCTGCACTCACTACAGTCCATTTATCCCCTGCACCCACTAAAGCCCTTCCCCACCGTACCCTTTCCAAACCCTTTCCATCTGCATTTGCTAGAGTCGCCACTGCCTATGGCCCTCCATCAATTCACTGATTTAAGATGCATGCGTTTATTCCAGTTATGCGGACACAAACAGTAGTTTGAAACCCTCAGATCCAGCACTGAAACGGTTAAGTTCCCATTGTGCGCACATTTGTATATTCTTGTGCATGTGTGTATATCTTTGTTTGTGCAGTATGTACCATACCACGGGCACTCACACACACACAGACACTGCCCATTCTATTCAGTACATTTATATCTTGTAGAGTTGGGTGTAACGAGCCATTTCTCTGTAGAGGTTTTATTTTCGTGAGTTCTATAAAACACTAAAACCTGCTTTGCCTTTAGCTGTGTCTGTGAATAATGAAGCATTTATCCAGAACTCTGTAATGGGTTCACTAACTGGAGTTTCCTCTAAAAATACTTCTTTGTCAATTGTTCACACCACACACTGACTATTCTCTCTTTATCAGGAAAATAATTAATAAGATGATCTATGAAAAAAAGTGACTCATTATCACTGGGAAATCCTGGCTTTATATGAAAAAGATGCAATATTTAGTTTCTTACAAAAACAGACTTCCAATTGGGATATTAACACCAGGACAACATCCCCGTGGCCTACAATGAGGGTACATTGTAACGAGCAGTACATTTTCAAGGGTCAGACTATATATAATAATATAATGAAATGATGGGTGAAATGAAAGACAATATTACATTATTCGCCATAACCTGGCAATGCTGTTAATATAAAGGATCATTAAAGGCAGCCAGACCGACTGATCTCAATGAAGTGGCGTGGACGCACTTCAAGCCTGTGATGCAAAACTAAGTCTCTTTAGGAACGCCATTTTTACTTTGCAGCATTAGCGATCCACTAGCGGCTGTCAGGAAGTCAAACTCGGTTGTAGATCAAAGTTTGCACCTAGAGCAGCATTTGATTGGCGCAGTGCGGCTTTTTGTCAAACTAGATAGATGATCTCAGCCAAAGAGGCAGAACGGTATCACAGCGAGGGCTCAAAGGTAAGTAAATCTCACCTCGAACTCTCACACAAGAATGGAGTACTTCTACATAGGTACCAGGAAACTATAGCTTTAGAGAAACACGTTTGTATTTATAACACTATTGTGTTTCTTTAAGACATACATTCACATCATGTTTAATTGCACATACACACACATATACACGCATATACATACATGCAATATTACATACTATAATGTTTTCAAACTGCATACAGACGGCATGGTGGGTGATGGCACACTGTACTATAATATTATTATTATTATTATTATTATTATTTATAAAGCGCCAACAAATCACGTAGCGCTGTACAATAGGAGGACTAACAGACATGTATTTTCAACAAGACGAGTTGGACGCACAAGAACAGAGGGTGTTGAGGCCCTGCTCAAACTAGCTAACATTCTAGAGGAAGAGCTTACATCCTACATAGTGTGGCTGCCAGCTGCCGTGTGCGGTATCTGAGATCAAAACAACAACGGCATATATGTCTTAACCTGCCTGAGATTAGTAGGAGTTATGCTCCCAGAAGGAGCTAATATTTGTAGCTGCCATTATTAATTCATCTTCACTCCAGAAACTGATATATATTGGAAGAAGACCCAGAAACATTGGCACTCTCTCGCCCCAGTTCCTCTCCCCCAACATTACTACATCAATGTATATTCTAACACCCCAAATACGCCTAGTGTGATTGTCCTGACCCCACAGTACCCCCTAAATCTCCTCTTACTCCCCTTTTCCAGGTGCTGGGACCGTTGGAAACCTCCATTTTAAATATGATGTAATATAGAAGATAACAGGGCTATTCACTAACCTCCAACTCACCCACAGTCAGATCCGAGCCACTCTACCCCACTTTTGCCATTTATATTAAAGTTCTGCATATAAATCATCTAGACCGCCAGCTCGTTTGAGAACGGTCCTCATGAACCTGCTGTTCCTGTAACATTTTGTAATTGTCTAATTTATTGTTAAACTTCCCCCCTCTTATAATATTGTAAAGCGCTACGGAATATGTTGGCGCTATTTAAATAACAATAGTAATAACCTTGACATATCCTCACACAGTCCATATAGCAGAACACAGACTGTAAAGGTAGCAGGACCGGGTGTATACAGAGCCCTACCTAACTCTGAATCGTGTATTATGGAAATAATGGCAGCAAAGGGATCTGAGACATTAAAAAACTGACAATTAGAGATGTCGCGAACATAAAATTTTCCGTTCGCGAATCGCGAACGCGAATTTCCGCAAATGTTCACGAACGGGCGAACAGCCATAGACTTCAAAGGGCAGGCGAATTTTAAAACCCACAGGGACTCTTTCTGGCCACAATAGTGATGGAAAAGTTGTTTCAAGGGGACTAACACCTGGACTGTGGCATGCCGGAGGGGGATCCCTGGCAAAACTCCCATGGAAAATTACATAGTTGATGAAGAGTCTGGTTTTAATCCAGAAAGGGCATAAATCACCTAACATTCCAAAATTGTTTGGAATAACGTGCTTTAAAACATCAGGTATGATGTTGTATCGATCAGGTAGTGTAAGGGTTACGCCCACTTCACAGTGACAGACCAAACTCCCCGTTTAACGCACCGCAAACACCGCAAACTGTTGTCAGAGGCAGACACACCAAAAAAATGCCACACTGCTGAGCTCTGCAATGATGGCATTCTGGTGGTGGCAACAGCAAGCGTTGATTGGCGTGCTGTCTGGCTGACCCCCGGTGCCGATGCATGCTGTCTGACTGTGCCACTAGCTCCTTGCGACAACCTCCCCCTGCTTCCAACTCGTCTCCTCCTCCTCTCTGTCTCCCCATCTGAACTTTCCCCCTGTTCTTCTTCTCTTCTAGCGGGCACCCACGTGACATCCACGGACGCATCGTCATCATCAACTGCTTCACTTGTATCTGACAACTCAGCAAAGGAAGCAGCAGCGGGTACAACATCATCATCATCACACCGTACGTCCATGTGTGTAATGCTGCCTGACTGAGACATATCCCTGTTATCTACATCCTCTGGCAATAATGGTTGTGCATCACTCATTTCTTCCAACTGATGTGTAAATAACTCCTCTGACAGATCAAGTGAAGCGGCTGTGGTGCTAGTGTTGGTGGTGGCGGCAGGCGGGCGAGTGGTAACCTGAGAGGTGCCCGAAGCTAAGCTGGAGGAGGATGGTACATCAAGGTCCCGAGCGGAAGCTGTAGAAGATTGGGGGTCCTGTGTTAGCCAGTCAACTATGTCCTCAGAACTTTTCGAGTTCTGGGTACGTGGCCTCTGAACACTGGGCGTTATTCTAGGGCCAAAGGGAATCACAGTACCAAGACCACGACGGCCCCTGCGGGGTGGCCTGCCTCTGCCTTTCATTTTTTTTTTCGATTAGTGGTACTATGCTTGCAAGCTACTATGACAACAGATATGAGTGGCACTGTGCACTGGCAGAATTTGGCAGAGTAGACGCTGTAGGCCTGACACACACGCTTGCAGACAACTAACTGCTATTCAATCTGTTACAGTCCAATTTTTTTTTTTTTAAATGTACACTACTGTTACACCAGATAGGAGTTGCACTGGTGTGACACTGTGCCCTGGCAGGCCCTGAAACGCACACGTGTGAAGGAAACTGACTGCTATTATTTCACAGTCAAATTTCTAGTTTTTTTTTTTAATGTGCACTACTGTTACACCAGATATGAGTTGCACTGGTGTGACACTGTGCCTTTTTTTTTTTTTTTTTTAATGCAAGCTATTGTGACACCAGATATCAGTGGTGGCACTGGGCAAGTGGGCACAGTATACGCTGTGAGCCTGACACACACGCTGGCAGGCAGGCAACTGCAATTAGATTACACAGGAAAAAAAAAAGAGATCAGATGAGTCCTTCAGGGCTGTGGTGGACACTGAATACACTAGCCTAGCTATTGATTTCCCTATTAAATCAGCAGCAGCTACACTGTCCCTCCTCTCACTAAGAATGCAGCTTCCGGGGGGGGGGGGCAGGCTGTCATGGAGGAAAGACGCACTTCGTGTGAGCTCCCTCAATATCTCACTTTAAGCAGCTGTCAACAAGCGAATTTCACCCCAGAAGGGGATGACCCAGCAATGTTGCTCCTACCTGACCGACCCGACATGCTTAATAGTGGTCAGCAACTCGACAGAGTCTTACTTACCTCCGCGTGGCAAGTGTGGCCTGGTGCTCACCGGGCGGGAGAGGCGGCCGATCTCCCGATCCTGGGATGCCCAGGAGCAGCTACTTCCTGGCAGGAGCTCCGTTACCCCCCCCCCCCCCTCGGACTGGTGGGGGCTATCCCGGTCCACCCCTGAGAGGCTGTCTGGAGCTAATGGATGCACAGAGCACAGCCGGTCCAGGCTGACATACTCATCTGCGACTCTCCCAATACGGCGGCAGCGGCGTGTCCTCCTGGTACCAGCAAAGCATGGAAGGATATTGAGTCTAAGCTGGACAGACTCTTTAATCAATTTTGGAAGCAAATAACAAGCAGGAATCCCCAACAAGCTCCACCGCAGCCCCAACAAGCTCCACCACAGCAAACCGAAGCAGTCCCCATTAAAATCCACCAACGCAAAAGGCGTCGAAGACGGGACCGGAGGCACAAACAGAAATGCAAGCCTGCCCCACGTCAAGCACTCGCCTCCACCTTAAGCCACCACAATCCCGCACCGGACGTGAAGCACCACCGGGACAGATCTGACCACCCGACAAAACAAGCTTCCACCACCTCAAGCCGCGAACCCGGCACTCAGCCAGAGACTTGCCTTTGTTGTTCCAGGTATCAGGGACTCCCAGGGTCTGCACCTGGCGCCCAGAAGGGATCAGATGAGCACAAGCAGTAAACAGCAGCCTGCCAAGCATGTCCCACTAAAGCCGATCCTCCACACCATGCCTTTGATCACATGAACTGCTCTCTGCACATTAACTAATCGTAAAGTAGCAAGCGTTTAAACATGTCATTATTTCACCTCCTAAAGAGTTTATTGTCGTAGTTCCTTACATGCTTTTACCTTAACCGTTCATGTATTATGTTATTCACTAGTCTCATCTCATGGGTGACTCACACTTGATTTATAACTAGTGGTGGAGCTGCTGATATAAATACACAGTTGATAACGTGCAAGCTACACCCTAAACATGACAGCCATCTTTCACAACAATGTACTGCTATATACTCATACCCTCAGTGCAACTAGCCATGATATACGCACTTTCAGCCTAGCATGCTCAAATATAACACACTTCTGTCTAGAAAAAACAAAAAAAACAAGAATGCATCTTCCGAATGCATCTAAAATGGATGCTGTCCAGGAGGTGGGAGGGTCTGGGAGGGAGGGTCTGCTGCTGATTGGCTGGAATGTGTCTGCTGACTGTGAGGTACAGGGTCAAAGTTTACTCAATGATGACGAATAGGGGGCGGACCAAACATCGCATATGTTCGCCATCCGTGGCGAACGCGAACAAGCTATGTTCGCCAGGAACTATTCGCCAGCGAACTATTCGGGACATCACTACTGACAATTTCTGTATTATTTTCTCATAAAAAAGATTTCCTGGGATACACACTGACCCTCTAACAGATAAATAAATGTACTGAGCAATGGCTGAACGGACCCTACTTACTGTCTCTGTCTCACATAAACAGCTCGTTCACAAACTAAATAGTGTACAAATATATCAACATTGTATTTTATCCACTAACAGGGAACTCATGTTACATGTCTCACTTTCAGAATTATACTGTAAATGGCCTGTCTGTCTGTCAGTCTGTCTGTCAGTCTTTCTATCTGTCTGTCTATATTCCTCTCTCTGTCTATGTATGTATTCGTCTATTTATCTGACTTTTTATTTGTCTGTCTATTGTTCTTGTTTTGTTTGTCTGTCTGTCTATTTTTTCTTTCTCTGTCTATGTATTTGTCTATCTATTTTTCTTGCTCTGTCTGTCGGTCTGTCAGTCTGCCTGCTGCCTGTCTGTCTCTTTAGATTTTTCATTCTCTCTGTCTATGTATCTATTTATCGTGCCCTGTTTGTCTGTCTGTCTGTCTCTCTTTCTGTCTGTATTCCATCTGTGAATTCTGTTACTGGGGTAGTAAATGTATTCTGTAATACAGTCAGCCAGGACTTTTCACTTGGCAAATAAAATCCCTGGAATTAAACTGGGGGAGGTGGAGGGGTGGGGGTTCATTAGCCAGTTATTTGGCAGATTGATACATTGTTTTAGCTTCTCTCCAATTAAATCATCAGTTTATTAGCTCATCCTCTTCAACCTATCGTTCCTGTAAGTTTTCTTGTAATTGTCCTATTTATAGTTACATTCCCCCTCGCTATATAAATGGCAATAATAATAATATACATATATTAATTATAATCCATAATTGCATTTATCTCTGTAGCTTGTTTAAATCACATAAAATCTTTCCAATCACAAAAGTACCATTTATTTATTATTTTATACAGCAGATATAGGGGTGATGTGCCCTTAAACCACGATTTTTGTACCCCAAAATGGATCATTCAGGCCAAATTGACCCAATGTTTTACAAAATCCAAATCTGCTGCTTTTGTCCAAATATAACATTTAAGTTGCTGTTTAGTAAATAATCCCCTAAGTAAATCACAACTTGTGACGCTTTATTAAACAAACAATTTTTTTTTCAAACTTGCAAGTAAATTTAAACATAGTTTTAAAATCATTTTATTCTTACAACAGAAGATGCATTTTGCAGACTCCTATTACTGACTCTCTGCCTGCCTCTGATGTGGATATTTTCATTAAATGGATTTTAATATTATTTTATTATTTTATGCTAAAAGTAAAAATGTATTGTAATAAAATGAAGCACGAGGGAGAATTCTGATTATTAACACAATGACTTAACTGTGAGTATTTTAACAGAACAAAGCTCTATAAATAAAATATCTGTGTCATTTTTACACATTGTTAAATTTTTTTATAATTTTTTACAACTGGACATTTGTAAGATTACCACATTGTAAATTAATATACACACAACCTTCATAAATGTATATATTCACATTGTTTAGAAAAATATAATAATTACACAATGTTTGTATATTAACACATTGTAATTAATATACACACAACCTTCAGAAATGTATATATTCACATTGTTTATAAAAAAATATATAATAATTACACAATGTTTGTATATTAACACATTGTAAATTAATATACACACAACCTTCAGAAATGTATATATTCACATTGTTTATAAAAAAATATATAATAATTACACAATGTTTGTATATTAACACATTGTAAATTAATATACACACAACCTTCAGAAATGTATATATTCACATTGTTTAGAAAAATATAATAATTACACAATGTTTGTATATTAACACATTGTAATTAATATACACACAACCTTCAGAAATGTATATATTCACATTGTTTATAAAAAAAATATATAATAATTACACAATGTTTGTATATTAACACATTGTAAATTAATATACACACAACCTTCAGAAATGTATATATTCACATTGTTTAGAAAAATATAATAATTACACAATGTTTGTATATTAACACATTGTAAATTAATATACACACAACCTTCAGAAATGTATATATTCACATTGTTTAGAAAAATATAATAATTACACAATGTTTGTATATTAACACATTGTAAATTAATATACACACAACCTTCATAAATGTATATATTCACATTGTTTATAAAAAATATAATAATTACACAATGTTTGTATATTAACACATTGTAAATTAATATACACACAACCTTCAGAAATGTATATATTCACATTGTTTAGAAAAATATAATAATTACACAATGTTTGTATATTAACACATTGTAAATTAATATACACACAACCTTCATAAATGTATATATTCACATTGTTTATAAAAAATATAATAATTACACAATGTTTGTACATTTACACATTGTTTAGAATTTAGAATGTTTACATACTGCATATTTTTATACTAGTTACAGGGCTGTTTGTATATTTGTATTCACAATGTTTATAAATATACAATATTTACGCTTTGTAACTTCTAATATTTACACAGTTTGAAATGTATTCCATTTCCACATTTCTAAAAGTATACTACATGTGGGCATTTATTTATAAATTGTAAAATTATTTGTAATTTAGCATCGTAGTAATCTATTTTGGAAATCGATTGTCTGTAAAATGTGTAATTCTGATATACAGTATCTCCAATTATACTCATACAGAGACCAAGAAACAACATAATTGTATTGAGAATCTTTATTTATAAACATGGACATTAGTTAATAATTAATATAAAATATATAGAAAATATAGTAACATATGTTTCTATGTTCTTTAAATTAATTAGTATATAGATAAAATACATTATATATATATATTTATATTTTTGCTGTTGCAAGTTTAAATCATGCAATTTGCTGTGTCTTATTTATCATTTAGGCTTTCTCAAATTAAATTTGTAGAAGTAGATTTGCACTGATTGTTTAAAGGCAGTGAAATATATTGAGGATCACTCAAAGAGATTTTAGGGGGCCCAGTCCCTGAATAGTGGGTTTGGAGGAATTCCTTCTAGGTTTGCAAAATGTGTTTCACAGTGATAGAAAACCAGTTCACCTCAATGTATCTATTGTAAGCTGACCTAAATTGTGAGCGGTCCAGAGACCACAGCTTAGTGAATGTGCCCTATTATCAGGATTTCTAATTTTATATACTAACGTGCATATTAAATGGGTTTTGCCGTCTGTACAGAGTCCTCGAAATCTATGGGTCTTCTTACTTAATGGACATTTATATTAAATATAGTAATGCTATTTGTATAATTATAAAATTACCATTTAAATGTAATTCTGCTAACCAGACACTCATTTTGACGACCTTTAGAAAAAGCTTTTCCTTTCTATTAATTAACCTCGTATTTGGATATAATATTAATAATTATGTAATTAACCTTTTACATTGATTACATTCAAACCAATAC
Organism: Pelobates fuscus; assembly: GCF_036172605.1. Classification (NCBI taxonomy): domain Eukaryota; kingdom Metazoa; phylum Chordata; class Amphibia; order Anura; family Pelobatidae; genus Pelobates; species Pelobates fuscus. Next base: position 15,696,022 of record NC_086319.1, read on the forward strand.
ACTTTCACTCACGCAGTTGTTTTGATTTATGTATTTGATTTATTTCATATTTATTTTTGTGTTAACACAGAATACCCTGTGCCTGGGATACAGGGACGGTTGATTCTTGCTTTAATTTCTGTGTTTGTGTGTGTGTGTGTTTGTGTGTTTGTGTGTTTGTATGTGAGTGCTCTGTCAGTGCTGTCAGACTACAGTGGAATGCCCTGACATGGATACATTGTTGTTCCTGCATTGTAATATATAGATAGTACTGCTGGAAGGACTGTTATTCTTTACTAAAAGCGAGGTTGTTCTAGCTTTCTGGTTGAAGGCAAGTAGGGTTAAACCGACCAATTTTATAGACAAGAATTTCCATTTGAAGAAGCCAGCAGATTTTAAATTCCGATGTTTGTCCACTAGGGGGAGCTTTCCTCTCTGATTTAGCTCACTGTGGGTTTATCTAGGGAGAGGGTTAAAGGGGGTGAGGGGAGTATTTTGTATTAAAGGGATACACAGCTTTTTAAAAAGATGTTTATTTATTTATATTTTTTGAAGAAACACCAATGGATGTTCAGGTATTAGGGGTTCGGCAGTTTTAGCAAGCTGATTTTTCATATAAACCTCCACCCCCCTCCAAAAAGAAAATATGTAGGAAAAACCCTCCTAAGTAGTTTAAAACAAAAGAAAGACATTTCAATGACGTGTTCCTTTAAAGAGTCCAACTCGTTCCATAGTATTAGACATAAAATGTAACAGAATGAGATTGATTCACTAAGCACCCAGTACTCAAAATTATCGGACTGGCAAATTTGAGGCTAAAAACACAGATCTCGAAACTTTTCCCAAATCTGCAATAGTTTCAAGTTGTCTACTTTAGCCTCGGTTTTGCCGTTTGGATTTAACCAAGGTGCAGCCATTTGTGGATTTGGACCAGATTGCACAGGCACTCTATGCTACCAGGGCACATGGCTGTACAAACACTAACTTTGAACAATCGTGAGTCTGTGCTGAATGATGCCAGCAGCTGCAGGTGGAGATAAAATTAAGTTAAACTATCTCTCCACTTTCAGTGATTTATTAAGAAAAGAGCATGTAAAGTCCTTGCACCATAACCACTTCAGCGGGCAGTATTGGTCATAGTGGCTTCCTAGAGTGTTCTTTTGACACTGATTCCTTTGTCCCGCCTCTTTCATTCTTAATCGCATCCTTCTTGCTGGTCTTGTACCTGTGTACAGCTCCAGTTTTATTCCTCCCTCCTAACCCGAAATGTCCACTTTCACAGTTGTTCCTGTTATTTGGAATCACAGCAAAGTGTATATTACAGGCATTCCTGAAACTCTCTCCTGAATATGATAAACCGCTTCATTAAATATTTACCCATTAGAGGTCAAGGTTGGGCAAATCCCTTGTTTTGGTATATAGCTTGAGTCCCAAAAGCGCCTCATAGCGTTAACATATTAATAATAGAAATCTGGGTACATTACATGTCTCTCCTAAAGGGTGTTCAGATGGCTTAACACATACCATTACCCATCTCACAGGTATTCATTACATTGAATGTTGAAAGGCCAACTCGGTTCTGCTTAGTAAAGAACCTGCACCCCTGAGGCTTGCCTTGATTTTTGTAATTGGCATATTAACCAGGTGAACTATTTAACACATTTGTCTTCCTTTATTGCTAGGATAACATAGGAGTGAAAAATAAAAGATAAAAAAAAAAAGATGGTTGAAAAATCCCTCTGGATGCATTGTATGTTGTTTTACAGTAAAAAAAAAAAAATGCACTACCCATTTTTTTTTTAGATAATAGGCCGTGGACAGTGAAGGAGATCCCCCATCCAAACATGAATGATACATCTATTGAAAGACATCTAAAAGAATCGCAGTCAGTCGGCCTCATCTGACTGCTACAATGTTATTTTTAACTTCCCCGTTTTATTTTTCCACCAGATGTGCCCAAAGCAGAAATAAGTCAGCAATTCCCACAGACCCAGGACAAAAAGTAACGAGGAAAATGTCTTGTTGCCACGACTGTGACGTCAGTGGATCTCTCCCGCTGTGCGTGCCGGCGAGAAGACAACCAGCGTGTTTTTCCAACGCAGACAAATAGCAGGACAATGCAAGGAAAATAAGGCACAGGAAATTAACTGATTCAGCACCAAAAAAGGTGGAAAAAAGCAAGTGTAGCAGTAAAGTCTACAAAACGGACTCACACACCAGGATCAAAGAAGATTATTGGCCGAGCGGTGCGTTTGGCTCTTGAATTTAAGGGCTGATAATGTCCGCATTGAGATTTGTAAAATATTGCTCGGAATCCACATTAAATGTATGTGTAGAAGGTATGCTACTCGCTTCCCCTGTATAATAATAAATCCCTGAATTTTTGAAATATTATTTATTTATAAAATATTTTACCAGGAAAGACACATTGAGGTTTATCTTGTTTTCAGGTATATCCTGGCCCCACAGACACTGCATTGTTACAATAGGGTACAATCTAATATTAGAATTGCTAAATAATAACAAAATACCCATATATACATTTAACACAGAACAGGTAATAAATATAGTCAACCATGACAGGTGCATTCTGTATTGAGATATGTAGAGAGGGATCTCTTAAAGGATTTTAGATTGAATGAAGATTTGACTGTGTCCCTGAGGTTATTCTATAATTGGGTGCTCTGTAGGAAAAGGAGGATCGTGCCACTTTATTTTTGTATTGCGGTATGCTAAATATCGTGCTAGTACTTGATCGGAGGCTATATGAGGTGGGAACAGCCGGGGAGAGCATTCTACTCAGGTAGGGTGGGAGCTTCCCAGAAAAGATGAAGGCTGCGTCTGAATTCCAGAGACAACCAGTTTAGCTCTTTTAACATGTCACAGTGGTGGGTATGCGGCAGTATGAATTATATAATGTATTAAGTTTATGAAGGTGGGTTTGCAGTGCGGGTGCATACACTACATCCCCATAATCAATGACCGGCATTAGCATTTGTTGCACTATCCGTTTCCTTACTGTAGGGCTTAGGCAGGATCTGTTTCTGTATAGGGCCCCTAGTTTTGGATATAGTTTTGAAGAGAGTTTTTTTTATGTGAAGGCCAAGGGATAGATTGGGGTCTAGCAACATACCTAGATATTTGAAAGAACATACTGTGGTCAGTGTGCTATTTGAATTTGTGTACAGTTAAAGCTTTGCAGACGTTGATAAATAATGTGAGTAGTGGGGGGCTGAGTATAGAGCCTTGGAGAAAGGGCCGGTGCAAGGATTTCTGGGTACACAGGCAAAGATGATTTTGGCACCCTCCCTCCAAAAAAGCATCTTCACCTGTGTGCCTCTTTATCCTTTTTCAAATGTTTTACAACCCCTCTTTGTTTGTCTACCTCCCCACTTTTTGCTCTTCTCCAGCCACTGTGTATCCCTCCCCCCCATCCTCTTTGTATTCCCCCCCCAGGCCCTTATATGTGTCTCTTTCATCCCTAGCCCCTCTCTGCATCTTTCTCACCCCAGGCCCATCTGTATGTATTTCATGTCTTTCTGTGTGTCTTTCTCCCCACTTAGCCCCCCTTGTGTTCCCCTCCCTCCCCTCCCTGGTCCTCTCCCCTTCCTGTCTATTAGTTGCCCTCTTCCCTGTACTTTAGTATTCCTCTCCCCTCCATGTCCCTTAGTGTTTCTTTCCCCTCCCTCCCCTGTCCTTGGTGTTTCTCTACCCTCCCTCCCCTGTCCCTTGTCCCTTAGTGTTCCTCTCCCTACCTTACCTGTCTTAGTGTCCCCCCACACCCCTTTAGTGTTCCTCCCCCTCTTAGTGCTCTTCTCCCTTCCATTCCCTCTCATTTAGTGGTCAATCTCCCCCTAAGTGTTCTTTTTCTCTTCCCTCCCCTGTCCCTTAGTGTTCCTCCACCCCCATTACCTGTTGCTTAGTGCCCCTGATCCATCTTATTGTTACTCTCATCCCCCTCTTCCCCTCCCTTCCTCTTTTTAGTGCCCCCCTCCCCTGTCCCTTAGTGTTCCTTTTCCCTTCCCTCCCCAGTCCCTTAGTGCCCCCCCCCCCGTCTCTTAGTGGTCCTCTCTCCTTCGCTTCCTGTCCATAAGTGTTCCCCTCGCCTTCCTGTCCATTAGTGTTACCCTCCCCTTCCTGTCCATTAGTGGTCCTCTCCCCTCCCCTTCCTGTCCATAAGTGGTCCTCTCCCCTCCCCTTCCTGTCGATTAGTGATCCCCTCCCCTTCCTGTCCATTAGTGGTCCTCTCCCCTCCCCTTCCTGTCCATAAGTGTTCCCCTCCCTTTCCTGTCCATTAGTGGTCCTCTCCCCTCCCCTTCCTGTCCATTAGTGATCCCCTCTCCTTCCTGTCCATTAGTGTTCCTCTCCCCTCCTATTCCTGTCCATTAGTGGTCGTCTCCCCTCCCCTTCCTGCCCATTAGTGGTCCTCTCCCCTTCCTGCCCATTAGTGGTCCTCTCCCGTGCCCTTCCTGTCCATTAGTGGTCCTCTCCCGTCCTCTTAAAGTGTGAGTGCACATTTGTATCTTATTTATATTAACAATAGTTTTAATATATTACACTTTTAGTTTCTTCTGTTTTTTCTTCTTGAGTTTCAGATACCCAAATAAGGACTATTTAGGCACTGCACTTACCTCCTGTTTTATCCAGCTTTTAACCGGAAAAGAGAGACTCCGTACTTGGTGATTGAGCTGCCATTGGACTGTAATCATTGTATAAGCACTGAATTATATCTTTCTGTTTTTTCAAAGAGCATGTATTGCCAGTCCACCCGGTCAAACGTCTTTTCCGCATCAGTGGACAGTATGACCAGAGGACAGCGGAAGGACATAACCAAGTGCAAGAGGTTAAGAAGCCTAATGGTGTTGTCCTTGGCTTCCCTTCCAGGGATGAATCCACTCTGGTCTAGATGTACCAAGGAAAAGTTCAGGTGAGATGCCAAGATTTTTGCTACACGTTTACAGTCATAAGTGAGTAGGGAAATAAGCCTGTAACTGGTGCATTATTCAGGGCTCTTCCCCTGTTTTGGCAATATTGTAATGTGAATGTGAGCCATAAGCGTGTTGTAGGAAGCCAACAGGTACGGCTGGAGTAGGTCCCCAAACGTATTGTAAGAGGAAAGCCATCAGGTCCTAGAGCCCTTCCAGTTTAGACGATTTGATGGCCTCACAAAGCTTGTCCGTGGCAATTTCCTCGTCGAGTAGGGACGCTGTGACCACCGGGATTTTCCTTTTCACATGTAAAAGGTAGGTCTCCATGTCAGTGAAACGCGTGGTTGTGGGTTTGTGGGTCCTCCTTATCCGATATGTTGTAGAGTATAATAGTCATGAAAAAATCCAGCCATTCCTGAAGGATGTTCTTATTCTCTTCCACTAATAAAAAAAAAAATGCATAATTAAATGCATGCATGTTTCCATTGGGGTTTTCTACTAAACAGTGTAAGCTGGCTCTATGGATTAAAATTAGTTTGCATTGCCTTACAGTTTAGCCCGTGTATATACAGAGTTGGGAGAGATGGGGTGAAACTAATCACCGATTGCTTGCCTTACGTCACTCCCACTACACATAACAAAAACAGTTACAAAGTTGCTTGCAGTGGCAACCCGTCACAACTCAATGTCTGCAAAATTGTTAAAATATATTAATAAATAAAATGATAAAAATAAATAATAAACACTGCCGATCCAACAGCAGAAAAAAGTAGGAACACAAATTGTAGATTTGTCGAGTCATTGACATTGACATTTCTGATGTCAAGTGTCTAAAAATGATAGCTGGGCCCTGAAAAACATCTTAAAAATGTCCATTTTGGCCATGTAGCTTCTCGGTCACTGACTTGTTACATCGCAGAATTGTAATTTTAACATTGACCATATGACAGCTTTATCTTTACCTTATCCTTTCAGACTTATTTATCGGTAAAAGTCTAGGTGATAAGTTAACACAACCCATATGTTTTTTTTCTTTTTCTTTTTTTTACTTATCCTGGAATTTTGGCTGGTTGAAGTTGTGATATTTTTTATTGTTTTGTAAAAATTTTTTATTTTTGGTGCATTCGCTGACGTAGTCACAGCATGTCATTTAAACAATAACCATTTAACATCTTCATGGCTGACTTACAGGCATTCCTGGCTGAATGTCTTAGAGCAATCTGTACTTTTAACGGACATTCTCAGGGATCATTTTGCATTTGAACGCTGTCAGGGAATGCAACACAGGACTACGCTCAGGAGAAATAACGGAAGTTCCTACTTAAGAACTTTTAGCTCTCGGGTGTTAGTAGTGGAGACAGGGAGCAGCATCCAGTGGACTTCTGGCAGGAAGTCAACACATTCAAAAAGGCCTGACTCCTTACAATAGATGGTTGCCAGGGTACTCCTGGCACCATAATCACTACAGTGAGCTTTAGTGGTTATGGTGCTTTGGGTATCCCTTTAATAAGGCACCTGTGGGGATATTCACGAAATGGGAATTGTGGGGAATTCTATATTTTTATTCAAAATAACCAAACTGGAAAAATAAGAGAGTTGAAGAATTTGTTATTTCAAATATTTTCACCTACGATTTGCAATTCCATTGTCGATTCTATTTCTGTTTACTGAATAAGCCCCTTGTTTATGAAGCATTAAATCTAATATTCCACATACATGTCTCTGTTCATGGTTCCCTCAATGTTGCATTTGTTGGCGAAGAGCGCAAAATGGTTTGCGTGGGTTCCGCGTGGGAACTAAGAATAGGATTCCCTGAGCTACCTATTAGCAGACCCCCTTCTTCTCATTAGACTGATATGCGTTTATTAACCCTTTAACTACTAAATAGCAAAGGCACATTGACGACGCACAATCGTTCCCATTGAAGAGCTTTGTGTGGACTCCCTCTGGCTTTTAACCCTTCGATTACTGGTGAGATACACAAACACATTTTTTTTTAAACAGACAGTCAAATTTCGTGGTGTTAAAATGCAAAGGCTTTCTGGGAAAAACTAAATTCAAATTGTATTGAAACAATATCTCTGTAGTGAGAAAGATTCAGATTTGTCATCGTCAAAAAGGAAGTAGACACACAATGTCCTTTTAATAACCCAGCACGCCTCATGTGTACAGTAATAAATGGGGAAGTCGCACAATGACCGTAGTGTAGTCAAAGTATTTCTGGAATACAAGGTTATAGAGACTCCATGTGGAAATGTGACCTATGTCCTGGGGATTGCGTGCAATGTAAGGGGTCTCTGGAATGAAACATATCTATTGTTTTAACCCCTTACAATGTATCAATGTCTACAATAAGAGCTTTGTTTAACCCTTTCTTTGCTCCCTGGACCTATGATGTATTATAGGTCACACTGACAGAACGAGGACAATAAATAATTAGTGGGAGGTTCATTACAATAACTAATCTGTTGTCACAGCTCTCTGTGAATGTAGCAATGGATTATTCGATAAATTTAGCCCATTAGAGTGTGTAGAATGATCGCTGTTTTCTGCCTGTTCCCCGGGTTAGTCTCTGCAGTTATCTACCTATAATCGTATGTTCTAGATTTTATTCGGTAGAAGATCTGTACTTGATCTGCACCCAGTGAACTCAGATACACGTGGACTGCTCAACATCACCAGAGTACCCTCAACCAATAGAGAAAGGATTGGATGAAAAGGAGCGTAATCGCTGACTTGTAACTACAACCTATAACTAATATACACATTAGTCGGGCACATGGTGATTGCGTGGACCCCGTTGCAATGAGAGCATACATCTAGCAGCTTGTATGAGCTAAACCCATGAGAGCGAGTCAGTTTTAGTATGCCCGCGTTAGTATGCCCTTCAGCTCTCCCGGCCGTAGCCAGGTATGGGGTATTCTGTTTGCCGAGTCCGACAGTGATCTGTGGAGTAGTCCGGGATCTAAGGGATACTGGACTAACCTGTGAGGGTGACAGATGAGGCCCTGCTAGTTGCCAAGCGGCATGAGAGGCTCTATCTATGCGTTGGCCCGAGGGGATTTCATGGCCACCGGACATTGTGGCAGGTTGTTGGCCTCTCGACTATTAAAGCTTAAGATAGTATGGGAGTGACAGGTGAGGCCCTCTCTATGCAACCATGCGAGGTGAATAACTATGCGTTAGGCCGATGGCATTGTCCTCCGAGTATGAGGGTACCTCCGAGTATGAGGGTGGGTGTTGGCCTTGGGGGACCACTAGACTACGGCATAGAGGCCAGAAACCTACCATAGTGGGCACCCAGATCCCTAACAACCAGTACTATCTGCTAATAGGGGACCTCAGTGTAGGCCAGATTGTGGACCTATTTAGAATGGAGTTCGAGAACATTTTGACACTGTTGCACATAGAAGGCTTATCAATAAACTGCAATCTTTGAGTTTGGATTACAATATTGTTGAATGGGTAAGGCAGTGGCTGAGTGACAGGCAACAGAGGGTTGTAGTCAATGGAGTATATTCGAAGCTTGGGCTTGTCACCAGTGGGGTACCTCAGGGATCTGTACTTGGACCCATTCTCTTTAATATTTTTATTAGTGATATTGCAGAAGGTCTTGATGGTAAGGTGTGTCTTTTTGCGGATGATACTAAGATATGTAACAGGGTTGATGTTCCAGGAGGGATAAGCCAAATGGCAAATGATTTAGGTAAACTAGAAAAATGGTCAGAGTTGTGGCAACTGACATTTAATGTGGATAAGTGCAAGATAATGCATCTTGGACGTAAAAACCCAAGGGCAGAGTACAGAATATTTGATAGAGTCCTAACCTCAACATCTGAGGAAAGGGATTTAGGGGTGATTATTTCTGAGGACTTAAAGGTAGGCAGACAATGTAATAGAGCAGCAGGAAATGCTAGCAGAATGCTTGGTTGTATAGGGAGAGGTATTAGCAGTAGAAAGAGGGAAGTGCTCATGCCATTGTACAGAACACTGGTGAGACCTCACTTGGAGTACTGTACACAGTACTGGAGACCATATCTTCAGAAGGATATTGATACCTTAGAGAGAGTTCAAAGAAGGGCTACTAAACTGGTTCATGGATTGCAGGATAAAACTTACCAGGAAAGGTTAAAGGATCTTAACATGTATAGCTTGGAGGAAAGACGAGACAGGGGGGATATGATAGAAACATTTAAATACATAAAGGGAATCAACACAGTAAAGGAGGAGACTATATTTAAAAGAAGAAAAACTACCACAACCAGAGGACATAGTCTAAAATTAGAAGGACAAAGGTTTAAAAATAATATCAGGAAGTATTACTTTACTGAGAGGGTAGTGGATGCATGGAATAGCCTTCCAGCTGAAGTGGTAGAGGTTAACACAGTAAAGGAGTTTAAGCATGCGTGGGATAGGCATAAGGCTATCCTAACTATAAGATAAGGTCAGGCACTAATGAAAGTATTTAGAAAACTGGGCAGACTAGATGGGCCGAATGGTTCTTATCTGCCGTCACATTCTATATGCCTCTGCGTGGGCCAGATCGTGGACCTATTTAGAATAGTGACTGAGAATGTATACCTCTACGAGGGCCAGATCGTGGACTCATTTAGAATGATGACTGAGAACGTATGCTTCAGCGTGGACCAGATCACGGACCGAAATAACTGAAAGTGACCTACCCCATTGGTGGAGAAAGGTTAATGATGCCAGGATGAGCTCCTTGGCAGGACAACGGTTGGACAAAGCATGTCACCTAGATAAGCTAAACCTGGCATACACCATGGAGGAGGGAAACAGAGGAGGGTATAGGATCATGGCAAAAATATCCACAAATTGTGACCAACCTAGAAATTACCATTGCGTGAGAACCAGCAGGCGTTAGAGGAAAAGAGAAAAAGGAACATGAGTATGCAACACCCCAGCGACCATTTGTAGAGGCGTAACCGAGTGAACCGTAATGCCGAAATAACATAGATCACGCAAACAAGATAGGCATACACCAGACGAGTGTTAAGAGGCGAAGATGATAGCAAAGCTCGGAGCAGAAGTAGAACAGTTAATCACACCATACAAAGCATACCCAGATATACCCAGATAAAGGTCCCCTTCCCAGGTGTCCAAGGCCAAACTAAAGATCTCAACCGATTGCTTTAACAAAATATGTGGAATGTGATGGGGGGAAAATAACCTCAGAAACCTAGTATGATATTGTGGACTTAGTTGCCATTTCATTACATCCACCAGTATACCTGTTCATTAATGCACATATATAATGAAGCAATCAGGTGACACCAGCTAGGTTCATAGAAGCATGTGGACAGGCTCGGAAGGTTTATCTACTGTTCATATAAAACATCAGAAGAAATATGATCGTAGTAACTAGTTTCTTGAGTGTTGGTGACAGACATGGTGGTTCTAGAATTCACAGAGAATTCTGATTAAAATAATAAAACCAAAAAGTATCCTTTGAGTGTTAGTTCTACGGTATATAAAACCTGTTAATTAGAGAGGTCATAGAGAAGCAGCCTGCCTGGTTCGAGCTGACAGGAAGGGTACACTGGTTTACTACCCCGGTTCTTATTAATAAAAATAATCCAGGATCATCCTGGGGTGCTCATAAAGCCAAATCCAGACATTGTTTAGGAGATTTATCAACGTCTGAATTTTGTAAAGCAGATTCCAAATTACCGTGAATGTTGTTCATTTATTTAGCAAATTTGCCTTGTTTGGAGTGAATTTGGTTGAATTTCGATGTTTGATAAATATGTGAATACTATTTTATATCATATTTGCGTGTGACAATAACTGATTTAAAAAAAAGTGTTTGTACGAGCCACACTCAATCCCAGCAGCCACCCAGTGCTTTGGAGCAGGACCAGCAATCCCACAACGATAAGGCAACACAAGAAATTCTCCAGGCACACAACATGTCCAAGCCGCAGGCAGTTTTAATGGAACAAAAGGAACAGCAACGTTTCGGCATGCTAAGAGGTCTTTGTCCATTCTTTCAACGTTTCGACCTGCTAAGAGGTCTTTGTCAAGCTTTGAACGTTTCGACCTGCTAAGAGGTCTTTGTCAAGCTTTGAACGTTTCGACCTGCTAAGAGGTCTTTGTCAAGCTTTGAACGTTTCGACCTGCTAAGAGGTCTTTGTCAAGCTTTCAACGTTTCGACCTGCTAAGAGGTCTTTGTCAAGCTTTCAACGTCTCGACCTGCTAAGAGGTCATTGTCAAGCTTTTAACGTTTCGTCCTGCTAAGAGGTCTTTGTCAAGCTTTCAACGTTTCGACCTGCTAAGAGGTCTTTGTCAGGTTTGTGTTGCAATAACTGATTTTAAAGCAGACAAGTGATGCCACTGAATGAAATTTGCTTATTAGTTTGAAATGATCCAATTTCAACCGGATCTGCCTTTAGTAAATATGAGAACTGCATAACCAATTGATATTCTGTATTTTAAGCAAACTCTGACCATCTGGTCCTAAATTGAATTTGAGTGAAAAACAGAGGACAGTAACTGAAGAAAAGTGAGTATCTCAAAACGCAAAACATATCGAACCTCGAAGTAGGATTCAGCAGGAAAAGACCACGACAGACAGGAAACTGAGTCTAGAGTGCGCACATACCAGAACCACTGTGAAACTGGAACAGTGTCCGGTATAGTTGGGAGTACTCACTAAACTGCAAAAAAAATAAAAAAATTGAAATTGCCTTTAAATTCCCCACAATTCCCATTGTAGGAAAGATCCTGTGTAAACGCCACCTTCTAGTTAACACTGGTTAATTTATTCACAAGGTATATTTTATTTACTATATTTTTACACAGATGTCAGGTAATAAGACAGAAGGCTGAGATATTGAATACAATGTATTAAGAAAGAGAACCCGGTCACTGACAAAAAGGCCCAGAATGAAATAAGACCTGGGACACAAATAGAGCGATTCCACCCCCCCCTGAACTCCCTTCAGCGACATTGATGTGGGGAATGACGTAACCTTAATCAGGGTGACGTAGGAGAACCTGAAATCTGCCAAACGTTCTGAAACTAATTACTAATTGCATCAGCTCAGCAATTACTGGATTTCTTACTTCCCAAGCGTACGGGCAATGAAAAAATAACTATGAGAATCAGAAGTCTAGATGCGCTCAGCAGTGAGAGACAGCAGATGTCGCAGATAGAAACAAGTCAAGCGGCAATCTAATGGCACATGCCAGAGGGCTAACTGCTGGCTGATAGCATCGCAATGTGAGCCGATTCTTGGTTATCCACCTTCAAAAGCCTGATTAGAACAATGCTGGGAATATTGCTCTGAATACTGGAGTATTCCCACATAAACCATAAATTCAACCCCTAATTTCTTAGCCCGCTCTGGAATGAAATCATTAATAGTGCACAACACCATGCTACTACAGCTCTTTTTAGTAGTTATGATTCAAGGAGTTACCCTTCTGGCGTCTGCCCCTTTAACTTCTGAAAGCGAGAGAAATTCACTCTGAACAGAGCACTAGCAAGATTCAAGCCTTTTTTTACCCTTTTAATTTTTTTTTTTAAATATATTATTTTTAGGAAATTCTTTTTATTACTTTTTTATTCCCCCTTTCTTTTTTTTTTTAAATAAGCAGAGCTAGTAAAGTTAGTTTCCAGGTAATTGGCACACTGCTTTAGTGAACCGGAGAAGAGGGACGTTGCTGTAATAATCACACGTTTTGTAAAATGTTTTCACATACAGTAAATCTGGGAGACTTTTGGCATCAACACTCGTACCTGTATGGGGTTATGGTACTTAGATTGCCCTTTATAAAATAACATATAACTATTCTATTTAGTTTAAAGGAACGCTCTGACTTCCATAACACCTTCATCAGAGTTAAGTTGTTGTGGTGCGATAAGTTTCCCTGGGGCTGGCTTACCTCATGGGGGTGAAACCGTTAATGAACAGTTTAACCACAAAGTGCTTAATCTGGTGTCTGATAGCTCTGTGAGCAGTCCGATGCTTGAATCAGGAAGCCTCAAACATACGTATTTTTCTCAAGCCATTTTGCGAATGGGTAGCTACTGATGGGCTGAGAGTGTCAGCTGATGCTCTCAGCCTATGAGAGGCACCTTGTCTGAGTCTTCCCGATTCAATCCTCAGACTGTGGCGGGAGGGTACGGACAGGGCCGGATTAACCTAGGAGCTGATGGAGCTGCAGCTCCAGGCCCATGGAATAGGCCCATTTAAAAAAGTTGTTTTTTATACTTTTTTTTACACGCTACTCTTAGGTTTGCCATCTGACTGGTATTTTAAGGCACAGCCGGTATTTGAGGCTGCCTGGCCGTGATGGTAATACCGGCAATACAAATCTTTTTCTCAGTATCAACGGAGATTACTCTGCAATACCAGCACCGGCCAGTAGGGGTCATTCTGTATGGAGAGAGGCAGGGATAGGAAGTTACAGCATATCCCTCCCTACCTCTCTCTACTCACTGATCCGCGGGGGAGCAGCTACACAGCACATAGAGTTCAGACAGCAACACCCAGCCTACAGAGATAGACTACATAGGTAGACATAGTGGGACAAGGAGACACTAGGGACACAGTGTCTCCATGTCTCCCAGTGTCCCATGTCTCCCAGCCAGTGTTCCCTAGTCTCCCAGCCAGTGTTCCCTAGTCTACCCGTGTCTCAATGTCCACATGTCCCCCAGCCATGTCCCTAGTGTCTCAGTGTACCCATGTCTCCCAGCCAGTGTCCCTTAGTCTCCCAGTGTCCCCAAATGTCTGTGTCCCCATGTCTCCCAGTGTCCACATGTCTCCCCGTCAGTGTCCCTAGTGTCTCTGTGTCCCCATGTCTCTGTGTATCTAGTGCCCCAGTGTCCCCAAATGTCTCAGTGTCCCCATGTCTCCCAGTGTCCCCATGTCTATGTTTACAAGTGCCCCATGTCTCCCAGTGTCCCCTAGTCTCTCAGTGTCTGTGTCCCCATGTCTCTGTGTCCCTAGTGTCTTAGTTTCCCCAAATGTCTGTGTCCCCATGTTTCCCAGTGTGTGTGTCCATGTCTCTGTGTCCCTAGTGTCTGTGACCCCATTTCTCCCAGTGTCCCCAAATGTCTGTGTCTCCATGTGTCTCAGTGTCCCCAAGTGTCTCAGTGTCTCCGGGTCTCACTGTGTCCCCGGGTCTCACTGTGTCTCACTGGGCATGTTCGCCCCTTTTGGCAGGTCTGGTCGCGTGATTCGCGCCAGTGGCACACCCTTTTACCCCACCCACTGACTTCCTGCTTCACTGGACACTGCTGTTAGGGGGTATGGATTTACTTGAAAGATGAAAGCATAAATTAGATAAAGAGATTAGCATAGAGTATGTGTTTTCTTATAGCTGAATCCTTTGAGTTTCCCTCCAACACCATCTCCATCAGATACATGACGCTTGAGAGGTATGACTGTTTTAGTGTTTTTGGTCGATAAGATTCTGTAATTAGGCCCATCATTGTCAGCTCCAGGCCCACTGGGCTCTTAATCTGGCCCTGGGCACGGGGCACTGGATTCAACACTTATTAATGGTTTAACCCCTTGTGGTAGGCCAATGTCCGGGGGCATCCTCACACTATAGCAAATTAATTCCGAAGTAGCTGTTATGGTGAATGGAGTGTCCCTTTAAACCTTACATTTCCATATTTTTCCCCATCGTTAAAATGCAAAATTTCTCCCCTTTCTAGAAATCCCATTATTCTCACACAGAAGATTTTTTTTTAAGCTAGCTATACAATTACACAGATTGTGATGTTAACGTTTGGCCAAGCTCCATTTGAGAACAAAATACTGTCAAATTGTTGAACCATTTTATTTACCATTAAACACCTGTAAAACGAAGTGAAGACATCTGTACAATAAGAATGTGCTGAGTGGATAGCCGTGCAATTAGATATCTTGCTAAAATTGCATTTTGGTCCAAGATAAGGTATTTCACTGCACAATATATAGGACACAGCACATGTGGATTATTTAATCATGCATTTATTTTTTACTTATGTTGTGTAAGTATGAAACAAAATGACTCATTTACAACACAAACCTTGCTATGGGATTTCTGTTAATAAAACAATCATTGAATAGTGAGAACGGACTATACATAATTATGGGAATAACATTTTTTTATTTGTACTTTATCATGGGAATGACATTTTTTTTTTGTAATTTTTTTTTGGTTTTTTTTCTGTTTAATAAAATAGCTCTTAATTCAATCTACGCAATTCATTAATTAAAATAAGTGAGCATATATTATTTATAGGTTACGGTTCTGTAAAGAAGACATTTATTCAAACCATATAAACATTTTCATTGGCTTCTACCGCTGTGTAACGAGATTGATGGCAGAGGTAACATTGAGGTCAGCCAGCAGTTCAGTAACGTTGGAACGCACACGAGGAGACGTTCTGGAAGTTAAAATCAATAAAAGTAACAAAAGTAACTAATTGAATTGAAATAATTAATCAAATGTCTGTAGGTATTTTCTATCAGCCTTTAGCAGCTCTCTGGCTGAGGTACGGGAGGCGGGGAGTGCCCCTTGTGTACCCCAGGTACTGTGCCAAACCATTGAAAAAAGAATTTAATTACTTACAGTGTGGAGTCACCAGTGCCCTACTAGCACCATATCCACAACAGTGTGCTGCTGTGGTTATGATGTTTGGAGTGTTCCCCTGTTTTACTTGACATCATATTTATTATTTATTTTTTTTCAAAATTCTTTATTTTCAAGTTTTCAACTGTTAATGTGGGGTACAGAATAAAAAGAGGGGGGGGGGTACAAGTACAATTCACATATTTGAGTGAGTAAGGATTTGGCTTGTCTGAGCCGGAGAGAAAGAGGCCGGGATAACCATGGCTCGTGAATAAGATGTCCTTTAACGATGGTCTCTTTAGCTGACGTTGTCTGATGGTCTTGAGGGTATCATGGGGGTGAGCTGTCGCTCAGTGATTGTGTCTTTAGGCTAGTACCCTATGTGTCTGGGGGGGTAACAGTGGTGGGTAGGGTAGTTGGACATCATATTTATTTTTTATGTGAATTTTTCTTTTTTTCAGATTGTTGTTTGAAAAAACAAGCAAATAGAAATGAGCAACAAATGTCAAATTTATAAAAAAAAAAAAAAAAAAAGAATGCTTAATAAACACCTAAATCACAATATTTTGTATAGAATCTGGACATTTCCAGACACTGAACGTCCCAAACTGAATTAGACGGCTCCAAGGCTCATGGTTTGATTTAGCTTTGCTCTTAGTTAATAATCAGTGATTTTCCCCTGGACTTTGTAATTCAAAGACATGTTTGAAGATTAGCTAAAATGACAAACTACGACTACTTTCTGTAAGGACAAAATACTCGTACAGGGTTATTTACTAAAGCCCGAATTGTTGCCAACTAAAATGGCAACATTAAGGACAAAATAGTCACGTTGTGACAATTGTGAAGTTGGATAATTTGTTCAGATCTGCAGATTTTCCCCAAATATTAATTTGCCAGCAGGATTTTATAGATTTGAAATGCTGAGTTAAGAAAAAGTCTTAAATTCCATGGGTGACCCATTCATCATGCTGTAGTCATTAAACACAGAGAAGGAGACAATGTGCTACAGACAACGGTAGTTCATCACACTCCATAGGTCTAGGGCGATTTAGGGTCAGCGGCTTTAGATTATATGTGTGGACTGTATTTAATTTTTAGCCCTAATTTAACCCAATTTTAAAACTTCTAAAAGGCTGCCTAAACCATAATATTTTGTAAGCAGTGCTCTTTTTATTTCACCACCAAAGGACAGAGTTGCAATATGACATCTCCAGACCCAATAGCCAAGGTAGGTGATAGGCAGAGACGTGTTTTGAACAAGAGTGAGAGACAGATACAGTTAACCTGTCTAATATAAGAATTCATCACTAGACCAGGATACTTCTTTGACAGGGGAATTAGACAGACCATTTAACCCCTTCGCAGCGCTTGACGGATATTTTTCTACCTAACCGTAAAACAAACGTTTTTTAAAAAAAGTTACAACATTTTTTGAAAAAGTGAAACAAAGTTTTTAAAAGGTTAAAAATATATATATTTTTTTAAACGGGCGTATCAAACAACCACATTAGACCCTCTAACGTGGCACAAACCCCTTACAAACTGCACAAGCCAGCACCACCAGTGAGGAGTGAAGAGATGGGCCAAAAAACTAAAAAGGCCAAGCCCGATAAGCCTCGGCTGAGCAGAAATATCGGAGACCTATGGCGGCAGGCCTGCAACAACATGGACACAAACATGGCTGACTACGCCAACAACTGCTCCAAAATATTAGATGATTTCACAAGCGGGGCTGAACTACACCACTCACCTGTCTTGACAGCTCCTCTCCAGACTCACCCTCAAACATACACATCTCCTGTATCCGAAGCGGTGATGAAAGAACTGCGTTGCGGGGCTTCCACTCACCATACAAGCTGACATGGCCCAGATCCACGGATACCTGCAAGGCCTGACAGGCCGTGTCAGCACGCTGGAAGCAGACTCCTGCTGATACACGCAAGACACAGCGCAGCTACACAAAGCAGTGCAAGACCTGCAACAGCAGACTCACAAAATGGACCAGCGGTTTGCAGAACTGGAAGATCAGAGGAGAAGCCTGAACCTCAAGATGAGGGGCATCGGTGAGGAGATACCAGAGGTGGAGGTACCACACTTCCTACGGCGCCTGCTGGCCGCTGTCTTGCCCTCAAAACAGGCCAAACAAGCAGCCCTGAGGGGGATGTTCCACCTCCCACATACAGCTAAAGCACCAGCCGCCGCACCAAGAGTCCTGGTGCACTTCCTGAGCCACGGAGACAGATCAGCGGTCCTTCAAGCAATAAGATTTATCAGGGCCGACTTTGGCCTGGCGCCGCATGATGAAACCCTTCACGACTCTCCTTCGCCTACATAAAATTACATACCAATGTAGGCGACCCTGGGCGCTTTTGATCCACCATGGCGACACTTCATTCAGGATCCAAGACATGCAAGGGGCCAAAGATCTCTTGCCAACCCTGGGGCTGCAACAGGACACCCTATCCATTGCGGGACTAATCCACACAGCGGCATGGCCAACAACGAGTGACCCCACGACAGCGACACTGTTCGTCCCCCGACGGGCTAGAGCAGGATTATCTACAGCGACCGTCACCTGAAGAACTCCGGAGTAATAGCTACCTAATATTTACCTCTTAACAGCCCTCTGGTTACACGGGCAAGCTGTTTTCAGCGATCGTGACTCTTCTCTCTCCAATGTTCTTGTTCACAAGTAGATAGAACGTCCCTGTCTCCCCCCCCCCCCCCCCGGGGTAATGGGGTATACTTCAAAGCAAGAGCATCATGCTATTTACAAGCCTACACACTAGAAATCATGCTCCCTATTTAACCTAGTTTGGCAAACAGAACCATACCATAATCATTGTACTAGTAGCACAATCAGCCTAAAAGCCCTTAGCAACGCCGGACCCACCGGCTATAAGACCATAACTCCAGGCACACTAGGCTTCCGAACAAGCGCTGACTCCCACAAACCAAAATTAAATTCCCTCAGCTCATGGCCAAGGCCACTACATGCGAGTGTACCGGTCTGTTATGCACTATTGTAAATGTTTTATGACATGCATATGTTGTTTTTTTTCTTCTGTAACATTTAACTTTTTTTATGCTGAGACCATGACCTGAGTCAAAAATAAAGAATTTAAAATTTAATTCAATTAAAAAAAGAAAGTTTGAAAAAGTAAAAAAGTTTTAAAAAGGTTTTAAAACGTAAAAAAAACGTTTAAAAAAGTAAAACAAAAGGCTTATTGCCACAAACAGGTGAAAAAATTGTTCCTCGCTAAGGTTCAAAATAAGCCTTTTGAAATACCCTGTGGTGCCTTTTTTTTTTTTTTTTTTTTTTAATAATGCTGTTCATTTTAATTAAAAAAGTACACCCGTGCTATAAGCAAAAAGCAGTTTCAGTCTCAAATGGTTGATGAGGTTTAAAGGAGCAGTCTGAGTGCAATATTTACCATTATGATCAATGTGTATATATATATACACACATTATACATACAGATTATTGACAAAATGTACAGCTCGGCTTTATCTTGAATTCTGCACAATCACTGGGAGTGGATTAGTATTGGCACAACTGACTCCCATTAATACTTACGGTACAGCTCTGATTTTGTTTAGGAAAGCACAGCACAAGCATGTTTAACATACATATGCAGTGCGTTTACCATAGAAGGCAATGGGAGACCAGGTATTGGCTGGGACATGCATGCCACTTGCTGATTACTGAATATCCGTGAAACATGGAAATCATTTACAGCATCCTAGGTAAATATGAACTTTTCTTCCCGTATTTTAGAATGGAGATAATTTCCATCCTTGAGTTTAGGTTGCGTCAGTATCTCCATTTGAATAAAAAAGGGAAATACATAAATCCTGGACTGTTGCTGATCCATGAGGCCTGGGTTGGGGACCACTGCTCTAATGAACAGGGCCAGAGTACTGCAACCCATATTGCAGTATAAGATTTAGCCATGCCAAGTAAATTAACACCAAAGTAGAAGCAGTACAACATTTTGAGTTCAGTCTGGAAAATAATAATAATATCCCTCTCCCTATATTTAACAGTACGGTGATATCAGATTGCTGTTATGAGTTCCAGTGAGAGTTTCCATTTCAGGGATACTCATCATAACCCATGTTGTCTGCACCTAATACATGATATCTAGCAGGGTGTCTTGAACTGGTACAAGGCCTCACCTTGAAATGGTGGGGGCATACAGGCCTTTTCTGCTGGTCTGGCATGCATAGGATGGCTTGGAACTGGCTGGTACCCTGCTGCGTACGCAATTGGCATCACAACTGGCTGAGGTGTGACATTGTTTACTGTTACAGAAAAATAATTTTATTGAAATACCATAGGGTTACTTCTTTAAGAAATGGTATGTCTTTGTGGGGTAGTTTGGATAAGCAACCTGCCTAAATGCTCCAAAACGGAACACGGACAAAAACATCTATGAAAATGTTCACTTAAAAGCTGAAATTGTCATGTCTCTGTTACAGCAATGTATCTTCACAAAATGTGTCTAGATCATACATTGGGCATATTGTTTTACTCAGAAGATGTGACGGAGCATAATTTGGGGGATTTTATGACAGTGGTACACATTAAATGTACAAATACCCAGCAAACATACAACATGTATGTAAACAATGCCTTTCTTTTTCACCACAAACTTTGACATTTATTAGTTTAAAAGTGGAGGTAAGTTAAGGCACAATAGATGCCATATGGAGTGTCTGCTTTCTCAAATGGAAGGCCTTTATGCAGTTATTTGAACAGTCAAACTGCTATAATGCCCCAAACTGAGACATAGGCCCATCATATCCATCTATGAAAATTCTAACCATAGAAACTTAAATAGCCTTGTCTCTTATATGGCATTGTTGTAGTTTCACTGAAAAGTGACAAAGGCATACAATGGGGGTATCGTTATACTCATCAGATGTAGCTGAACACAATATGGGGTGCGTAGGAATAGCACACACCAGCTTTACGAAATACACATTACGAAAACCATGTTATATGTGTGTATGTCAAAATAGAGCAAAAACACAAGTTGACTACAATATTTAGGAGAGATTGGCGATAAAATGGGTCTGTAAAAAGTGTCAAAATAACCTTAGGTAAATAGCCTGTGATGTCTACTTTATATAAATATATACTTTTGTATGACAATTTTGTTTTTTGTCATGGCTACTAAATTTACAAGACAAACATACCAACTTCTAAAATTGTTCACATTGAAATTGTTTTTTAGTCCTTGTATTTTGTGACCTGTAACTTTCAAAATAAACTGAAATTCTACATATATTATGAATACAAACAGCAAAAATGCAAACATTGCTTGTGTCCTTAAGTTTAAGTCTAGCTTTTGAAGCTGTGTCTTTAAGGAGTTAATGTGCTCTTCTGTGTGTGAGGTAACTGTGTAAAAGTAAAAAATGTAATGCTTATATGTAATAATTAATATACTATTAAGAAATTATCTATCTGCAGGGAGTGCAGAATTATTAGGCAAATTAGTATTTTGACCACATCATCCTCTTTATGCATGTTGTCTTACTCCAAGCTGTATAGGCTCGAAAGCCTACTACCAATTAAGCATATTAGGTGATGTGCATCTCTGTAATGAGAAGGGGTGTGGTCTAATTACATCAACACCCTATATCAGGTGTGCATAATTATTTGGCAACTTCCTTTCCTTTGGCAAAATGGGTCAAAAGAAGGACTTGACAGGCTCAGAAAAGTCAAAAATAGTGAGATATCTTGCAGAGGGGTGCAGCACTCTTAAAATTGCAAAGCTTCTGAAGCGTGATCATCGAACAATCAAGCGTTTCATTCAAAATAGTCAACAGGGTCGCAAGAAGCGTGTGGAAAAACCAAGGCGCAAAATAACTGCCCATGAACTGAGAAAAGTCAAGCGTGCAGCTGCCAAGATGCCACTTGCGACCAGTTTGCCCATATTTCAGAGCTGAAACATCACTGGAGTGCCCAAAAGCACAAGGTGTGCAATACTCAGAGACATGGCAGAGGTAAGAAAGGCTGAAAGACGACCACCACTGAACAAGACACACAAGCTGAAACGTCAAGACTGGGCCAAGAAATATCTCAAGACTGATTTTTCTAAGGTTTTATGGACTGATGAAATGAGAGTGAGTCTTGATGGGCCAGACAGATGGGCCCGTGGCTGGATTGGTAAAGGGCAGAGAGCTCCAGTCTGACTCAGACACCAGCAAGGTGGAGGTGGAGTACTGGTTTGGGCTGGTATCATCAAAGATGCGCTTGTGGGGCCTTTTCGGGTTGAGGATGGAGTCAAGCTCAACTCCCAGTCCTACTGCCAGTTTCTGGAAGACACCTTCTTCAAGCAGTGGTACAGGAAGAAGTCTGCATCCTTCAAGAAAAACATGATTTTCATGCAGGACAATGCTCCATCACACGCGTCCAAGTACTCCACAGCGTGGCTGGCAAGAAAGGGTATAAAAGAAGAAAATCTAATGACATGGCCTCCTTGTTCACCTGATCTGAACCCCATTGAGAACCTGTGGTCCATCATCTAATGTGAGATTTACAAGGAGGGAAAACAGTACACCTCTCTGAACAGTGTCTGGGAGGCTGTGGTTGCTTCTGCACGCAATGTTGATGGTGAACAGATCAAAACACTGACAGAATCCATGGATGGCAGGCTTTTGAGTGTCCTTGCAAAGAAAGGTGGCTATATTGGTCACTGATTTGTTTTTGTTTTGTTTTTGAATGTCAGAAATGTATATTTGTGAATGTTGAGATGTTATATTGGTTTCACTGGTAAAAATAAATAATTGAAATGGGTATATATTTGTTTTTTGTTAAGTTGCCTAATAATTATGCACAGTAATAGTCACCTGCACACACAGATATCCCCCTAAAATAGCTAAAACTAAAAACAAACTAAAAACTACTTCCAAAAATATTCAGCTTTGATATTAATGAGTTTTTTGGGTTCATTGAGAACATGGTTGTTGTTCAATAATAAAATTAATCCTCAAAAATACAACTTGCCTAATAATTCTGCACTCCCTGTATTTGTGCTAAACGCTCCTTACCAGGGACGTTTCCCATGAACTTCTGGAATAGTGTGGTAGCTGGCCCCCTGCCCACCGACTATGGTCCAGGTCGGAGACCTCGTTCGGGAGTTAACCTCCCAAGTTGCCATTAGCAGCTTTCCCTGAGTGCTGCTGGTTCGGTACTTTCCTTTCATTCAAATGGAACCGAACGCTAGCTCCCTGGCAGCATGAACCAAACCAACGAATGGTCCTCAGCGGTACATAGGCGTGACCGCTATGGAACTAATTTCAGCATGAGGCTTTGTGGGTCCCTGGTCACCTCAGCGGTACTTAGCCGCGAATGTTATGGAACTGTTTTCGCCATGATGTGAACATGCTGTTCCCAGACAACTTGGTTCGGGGTTTTGAACCACTTTGAAATCCACCAGGAGAGCGCTTTTTGGAGGGTGCTTGAGAATAAGGGTAACAAACGCTGCCTGAGAACCAGGCGGAGCACCCTGTATTGCGGCCGCAGGAGCTCCCAAGAGTTGACTGACAAAAGCATCAAACGCCCTGTAACTATTTTGGGCTAGTGTGCGGCCGGTCAGAACTTTAACACTGTGGCGTTTCCCCTACACTGCATGGATCTGAACGCTATTTGGAAAACTTGGGGTGCTCAGATCAGGGCTATTTGGGGATGTATTATTTGTGGGGTTATATCTTTATGATGTTTGAGGGTATTTTTATGTTTTTGTGTTTGCCTCTCTGTCCCTGGGAGATAATTACCTTACCGATCTTTAACGCAATCATCTCCCAGGCACAGAGATCTTTGGGAGGGTCTTGCATTGTATTGTGAATAGACCCCCTGCTGAGGACTGTGTATATAAGCAGGCAACTTGGCCATAATAAACCAGTTCCTTTTCACCCTTGACTCAGTCTGGGCTAGTGTTCCGGTGGATCAGCTATACTTTCTGCAGGAGAGCTTAATCACTTGAAGCTGTACCCAGGACCCTGTTCCAGGGTGGGAAGCAACGGAGAGACCCCACCCAAGCTGTGGTGGCTAG
Organism: Pelobates fuscus; assembly: GCF_036172605.1. Classification (NCBI taxonomy): domain Eukaryota; kingdom Metazoa; phylum Chordata; class Amphibia; order Anura; family Pelobatidae; genus Pelobates; species Pelobates fuscus. Next base: position 15,719,585 of record NC_086319.1, read on the forward strand.
GAGCTGAAGCACTACTGGTGTTCCGGTGATAGCTAGGAAGCGAGCTTGACGTAGGTACCCAGTCGGGGTGCCAGGCGGTCCATCACTCTATTGTCTATGTATTGTCTATCTATCTATCTATCTATATATCTATCTATTTATCTATCTGTCTGTCTGTCTGTCTGTCTATTTATCTATCTACATATTTATCTTAGGTCCACATGCAACTGGAAGGTATACCAACATAGCTGCCAAGCAATACGTAGAATTTACATGCTGCCAGTCAAAATCAATGAATCAAACATTTCCTATGGAATCCCAGCTGTGATTAATTATCCTCTTGTAGCAGATGGATTCTATGTAACTGCAAGAAAGCACTTTTTAGATCCCTCCCAGCAGCGTGTGGACCTTAGAGCTGTGCAGAAGATATGTCGGAGGATGAAACTCAAGAGTAATTAGTTACACTCACACATGTTGGAAAACTTACGTCCCGCTACGTACACAGACATCGAGCTGTCAATATGGCGACCATGTCATAAGGAGATCCGGGCCAGAAATATGGGCAGTTAGTGCAGCAGATTACCTATGAAAAGTCTGGCTAATTGGGAAGAGAATGGATGTCCTCTGGGGCCGCTCCGTCTACTATCACTTTGCAGACTTTGTGCTCCTTCACCCCAGCTGTTGGGCAAAGTAACATCTAACTCAAAATGAAATGGCAGTCAAGTCTAATTTATCTATTATACAAAACAAATTAAGAATGTAGCGCTTATGTAAAAATAAATTAATCACCTTTTAGAGTGTAGGAGCAAGATTTCACTGAAAAATCAGCAGGGAAAATATCTATAAAAGATAATCATACATAGTATAGATCACACATATATATTTGTTAATATTTGTATATAATATATAAACTCACAAACGGAGAGCTATGGACCTAGCTCTAGTTTGAATAGCCTCTGGGTCCATACAGGTGACCCACCCCTCTTCACGATATAGTTCTGAGGTCTGTGGATAAATAGAAATACACCCAATTGTGCAGTATAGTTGCAATATCTCTAAAAATATATATATTTTTCTCTCAAGTGGGTACTCACAAGTGTGGAGTCAAGATATATTGACTCAATTTTGTGGCGTTGTGCAGGTTCGGGACTGCACTCCCCATTCAATATAACGATATCAGGCTTTCCTATTGAGGCTTTCTTTTATTTATATATAAGAGTGTATTAATTAAATCTTTTTATTATTTTAACGATCCTGGTTCCTGATATCGTTATAATGAATGGGGAGTGCAGTCCCGAACCTGCACAACGCCACAAAATTGAGTCAATATATCTTGACTCCACACTTGTGAGTACCCACTTGAGAGAAAAATATATACATTTTTAGAGATATTGCAACTATACTGCGCAATTGGGTGTATTTCTATTTATCCACAGACCTCAGAACTATATCGTGAAGAGGGGTGGGTCACCTGTATGGACCCAGAGGCTATTCAAACTAGAGCTAGGTCCATAGCTCTCCGTTTGTGAGTTTATATATTATATACAAATATTAACAAATATATATAAGTATGATCTATACTATGTATGATTATCTTTTATATATATTTTCCCTGCTGATTTTTCAGTGAAATCTTGCTCCTACACTCTAAAAGGTGATTAATTTATTTTTACATAAGCGCTACATTCTTAATTTGTTTTGTATGTTAGGTTGAATAGGAATATCTGAATGTTTAGCAGCTATATTAATTAAATATATAGATATATTTATATTCATTTTTTCCGTACTATTATTAAGCGCTGGTTCCATCATCCAAATGTACTATATAATTTATCTATTAATTACAGACACAGCTTAACAAGCATTGCTCTGTGAATCTGAAACAAAAAATGAACACACCAAACAACTTATAATTTATTTTCTATTTATATATGAAACCAAGATGGCTGCACTCACCTGACAATGTGAACATTATAAGGGTGCTGCTGGGACCAATTCATGCAACGTACAAGATCCTGCGCCCTCACTCATTCACTAAAAAAAAACAGTAATTTTACTTACTGTAAATTCCTTTTTTCTTAGTATAGTGGCAGTACTTACAAGTGGGATGTTCCTTAGGATTCTGGACAAGAAGCTCCCCCTTCTTTAGAATTTAAATGCTGTGCTCCGCCTGCTGCCTCCATATAAGCTGTAACTCAGAGACACTCACCAGTAATACAAAAGAACCAAACGGAGACCGAATGATGCATAGAATTTAATCTATTTGAAAGCGGAGGGAAAGCCAGTACTGCCACTATACTAAGAAAAAAGGAATTTACGGTAAGTAAAATTACTGTTTTTCCCTTCGTATAGTGGCAGTACTTACAAGTGGGATATAGCAAGACCCCTGCAAACAACAAAGGGTGGGAACTCAGCAGGCCACAGCTTGTAGCACCTTACGCCCAAAGCAGCTTCAGATGATGAGAATACGTCCAGCCTACAATGCTTGATAAAAGTATGTAAGGAAGACCAAGCAGCAGCTTTGCAGATGTCTTCAGGTGAGGCGGCTGCTTTTTCAGCCCCGGAGGTCGTCATAGCTCTAGAGGCACGAGCCTTTAAAGGGAAACTAAGGGGAATCCCTTTGATTGATAAGCCAACCTGATTGTATACGTTAGCCATCTGGCCAAAGAGGGTCCTGAGACAGCACAACCCCTGTTAGCGCCATGAAAGAATACAAATAGATCTAAGGATCTAATCCCTGAGTCATCTGAAGACAGATTTTCAGGGATCTTCTAACATCTAGGAGATGTCACATTCTTTCCAGATCCGACGTAGGAAAATGACAAAACCCCGGTAGGACAATAGGTTGGTAATTGCAGCACTAGCAATAACCTTAGGCAAAAAAGAAGGCTTGGTGTGCAGGACCACCTAGTCGCGATGAAAAAAAGGTGAATTCTGGAGAGATTCTTTCATTCTCTATGATGGAGATCCAAGATTTAAGGAGACATTGGGAAACCTTTAACCTTACCCTTGGTAGGTTCAGTTTCTTGTACCGCCGTCGTCACTTCTTTAATAAATTCCGTCAGGTAGAGGTAACGCACATTCCAGACAACATAAGTGCTTAGATTTACTTGTGGTGTTTGGAACAGAAGTTGACATCTTGTCTATATCTGTCTTATCTGGAGACATAGGACTTATTCTAGAAGCATGCATAAAGAAAGGTGAAAAAAAGGAGCGTTCATAGTTAAACCTCACCTTAAATCACCTAAGATCCGTGTAGGAGGGCAGGTGACACGGAGAACCAGAACTGTACACCCACCCTTGGGGTCAGGAAGGTCCTGCACAGCCATGTATCCAAATTAAAAATTTGGCGCCAAACACCGTTTCGCGCATGCTCAGTAGCGTGATTCTGTGTTTGGTGGAACACAAAGCCTCCCGGGCGTGCGTTCCACCGCTGTGCGCATGCGTAATGAGCAATGAAGGAGGACCGCCTGGGAACTCCGTCAGAAAAACCACAAAAGACAGTACCCGGTCACGTTCCGTAACGCGAACCCGGAAGTACTGTTGCCGCTCAGTTCCTGCCCGGGAAACTATCGGGCACTCACCTCCCGGTCAGCAACCTGTGCTGAACGCACCAAATCTCCACCTGCACTGTGGGGGAACCTGTCCGTCCCGTTGCCGGGACAAGAAGAACTGGTGAGTGTCTCTGAGTTACAGCTTATATGGAGGCAGCAGGCGGAGCACAGCATTTAAATTCTAAAGAAGGGGGAGCTTCTTGTCCAGAATCCTAAGGAACATCCCACTTGTAAGTACTGCCACTATACGAAGGGAAAAATTCAAGTCTCACAGTTTGTAATAGTTTTATTTAAAAACACATCAACTAAGCAAAAAATAATGGGGGTTTAGTTACAGTATATGATTGTGCATTGGATAAGGCTGCCACAATGTCAATGTATGTTTTTAATATTTTAATATTCTGAAAAAATTAATTTAAAAGTTCACCCAAGAATATTAAATTATTTGAGAAGCTTATTCAAAAAATCGAGGCCAATGTCACATTAGAAAACGTGTGATTTTATGTACATATCCAACTTAATGGTGTAATGAAATATAGGCTGTAATGTATCAAACAGAATCGGATTTTCCCCAAGGCGTCCAAACAGAGTAAAATATGTACATCGTAACCCAATCTAAAAGATCGACATCATATCGAGACTGTAACACTAACAAAGATTTTAAAATAAGTTAAAATAAAAGCTCTATGTGCAAAGTGGGGAGGGAGTGCACAAATATAGAGACAATATTACTCTATGTAACTACAAATGTTTCCAGTTGAATCGAAAGTGGGTCGAGTCATATCAAAATCCAACCTACATTCGCCTCCCATGGCGACCCCGGGAGACAGCACTATGTAAACACCTACCCTGCTTTATGTGAAATCTGAAGGCTGAGATTCTCATTTTTTTTAATAATTCATTTATTTTAAAAATAATTAATGAGAAGTCTGTAATTTAACCATTTTACTGACAACAAAAAGCGATACACTTAACAACACACGTTTCCGTTTTCCAGCAATTCAGCTGTTAACAGGGGCCTGTCTTCTAGACAGTTTGGAGCCTTCAACAGACACCCGGATTACTTTCAAACAATAATTCAATATTTAATATCTGTTTCCATTTTGTGTGCTGAGTCAGGCTTTTCTAAGCCAGTCATCGAGGTGTCTGCTGAAGCCGCAATATGTCTTGTTACAGAAAGTCTCTGACGGTCTGTTTTAACAGTTTGCAAGTGGAGGAGGTTGTGTAAAGAGAGCAGATAGGGTGGAATGTCTAGTTTCACTTGTCAGTTTTCAAACCTTTCTTGGTGCAAGGGTTTAAGGTGCTGTAAATTCAACTAATTTAATGCTGACCCCAGACTTGTTAAGAGGAAGTTGCAGAGAAACAGCTGCAGTAATCTGCCACTTGGAGGATCAGCCAAACCTTTCTGTATAAACGTTGGAATGTAGGCTTCCCTGTCCACCAAGTGGCCCTCTGTGCTGATCTCACTCACTGCAAACTTACACCTGTTCACCGTTCCCCTGGTACAAACATCAGGCCGCACAGTCCAGGTTTCCTGCACTCTATTCTCCAGGGAAAAAACAACTTTTACAGACAAACACGTGCAGGGTTATTCGCTCTACCAGGGATTGTGGACAAATGACAACGATGTTACAAATTGTATACATAAATAGAAGACTTGGAAATACTCTCCAATTCAGCTCAGGTATCGTTTCCATATTGAATATTTTGTCCGAACATTTGCAGCTTCCTTGTTTATTCTCCACAATTCCCACGTTGGTGAAAGAAAGAAAAAACAGAGGAAATTATAGGAAAATTTAATCTCGAATGCTCTCTTTATGCCATCAAAAACCACAAGAAAAAAATAACATTGAATTATAGCCTCGATTTAATAAGCTTTCCAAATGATTCAATACTGTCAGATAAACTTTCCAGATGATTTGTTTACAAAAATTTGAGTTTAAAAGCAGGAAGCCCCAACAAGCTCCACCACAGCCCCAACAAGCTCCACCACAGCTAACCGAAGCAGTGCCTATTAAAATCCACCAACGCAAAAGGCGTTGAAGACGGGACCGGAGGCACAAACAGAAATGCAGAGCCTGCCCCACGTCAAGCACTCACCTCCACCTTAAGCCACCACAATCCCGCACCGGACGTGAAGCACCACCGGGACAGATCCGACCACCCGACAAAAACAAGCTTCCACCACCTCAAGCCGTGAACCCGGCACTCAGCCAGAGACTTGCCTTTGTTGTTCCAGGTATCAGGGACTCCCAGGGTCTGCACCTGGCACCCAGAAGGGATCGGATGAGCACAAGCAGTAAACAGCAGCCTGCCAAGCATGTCCCACTATAGCCGATCCTCCACACCATGCCTTTGATCACATGAACTGCTCTCTGCACATTAACTAATCGTAAAGTAGCAAGCGTTTAAACATGTCATTATTTCACCTCCTAAAGAGTTTATTGTCGTAGTTCCTTACATGCCTTTACCTTAACCGTTCATGTATTATGTTATTCACTAGTCTCATCTCATGGGGCGACTCACACTTGATTTATAACTAGTGGTGGAGCTGCTGATATAAATACACAGTTCATAACGTGCAAGCTACACCCTAAACATGACAGTCATCGTTCACAACAATGTTCTGCTATATACTCATACCCTCAGTGTAACTAGCCATGATATACGCACGTTCAGCCTAGCATGCTAAAATATAACACACTTCTGTCTAAAAAAAATAATACAAAAAAAATAAATAATGCAGCTTCCGAATGAATCTAAAATGGATGCTGTTCAGGAGGTGGGAGGGTCTGGGAGGGAGGGTCTGCTGCTGATTGGCTGGAATGTGTCTGCTGACTGTGAGGTACAGGGTCAAAGTTTACTCAATGATGACGAATAGGGGGCGGACCAAACATCGCATATGTTCGCCACCCGTGGCGAACGCGAACAAGCTATGTTCGCCAGGAACTATTCACCAGCGAACCGTTCGGGACATCTCTAATTTCCAGCCATTCTCCGTTTCGTGTCCATGTCTTTTTAGACACTAAGTGCACATTCCCACTGCATTACAATACATGAACACGGAATATTATCTACTAACATTAGGACATAAAAAGATAATAAGAACAATAACATGAGTCATAATAAAAAAATAAAAAGAAAGATCAAGGTAATTAACCCGGCCTTCGTGGCTCATTGATATTGGGCTGTTTTATTTCACATCTGAATCCGCAGGAACATTTGTGATAATTAGGCAAAAAAACGCAATCTCATTGTTTTCTGTAAAAAAGCTTCACTTCAGTATGAATATACACGTCCCACTTGTACCCACTTACAGGCACTCAAAGTAAATTGCAGCAATAAAACGGTCAATTCATCGTACTATTGAAACACATCTCGCTATTGCGTTGTAGATTAGCTCCAGAAAAATTTAAAGCAGTAACTTTTCCTCCAGCAAATGGGTTTTATAACCATGCCATGCATAAACTGTAAGCGATCACCTACAAAATAAGTCTTCATGAGCAGCCATAGTAAATTCAAACCAGAAAATAATAGCACAGAGTTGAAGGGGAATTGCTACTCTGTCTCGATAACACCAGGCCGAACATGCTAAACCTGAATCATGTCTAACGATGGTCGAAGAGGCACGTTACAGATTCTTAGAAGTGGCCAGGGGCGTAAAGCACAACTTTTTTTGATAACTGATATGTTGTCCATTTTTAAAAGAATGCACCGTTTGATCGTTCCTTTCTCTAGACTCTGGAGTGCAAATAAAACTGCAGGAAGTTGCAGACAATTAATATGAAGATGTCTTTTTTTCCCCCAAAGCACAATTTTTGGATTCAAAATTAAGCATTTTTAGTAATTGATTACGACTATCATTCATGAGATATGTCTGATTATGGATCCAATGAGAATATCTAAAAAAAAAAAAAGATATGCCATTACATAATGCTGAATGTCAGAATTAGTTGATAAACAAGGTAAGCCATTGTTCCACACTGAATGATTAAAGCATCCAAGATCATCTGAGATAATGCCTAAGTTTAGAGGAACTTGGATTTGCAAACTGATAGATAGATAGATTGGTCAGAAATAAAACCACAGCTTAATGCCCAAAACCAACCAAAAAGACTTCTACGACCCCAGATTTAGAGACAAGATTAGTACAGTATTTAACTAAATACGGGAAGGGCCCGAGAAAAGCAATTGGCAAAGGAGGCACTGACAATGAAGTTACATATGAAATAGCACTACACCTTCAAAAACCTGGCTTTCACATCAACTTGAAAAATCGAGTCATCAAATAGTATTTCTTGCATTCCTGATCAACTCTTTAAATCAAACACTCAGTCTTGAAGGACACCTCTTCACTATCATTACAAAGACTAAAAGGCTTAATATATTCAGACAAGATTACTGTAGGGGAGCTTTGCTACTTCGGCTGAGTACCTCCACTAAGAAGCTCTTCCTGATACTTCAAAGTAGTTGATGATTATAGCCCTCACCCAAACATCAGCCAAGACTTGAGGAAGGGTGAAAATAGTGAACACTTTAGTGAGTGAAACATGGATTTATATACACAGACCCCCAGCATTGGTTCTCCAGCAGAAGCATTGGTAAGCCTCGGTGACAGGGAGAGGGCACCTCTGTGACAGGGAGAGGATTGCAACACACGCGTCGCTAATTAAATTATCTCCCATACACACAGGTGCCTGACACACATATGCTCCAAAATCATGTTTAAACCCTGCAAACCATGTTTAAATCCCCTGATAGACCAATCTGTGAAAATAGCACTCTAATCCGAGGTTTGTAGCGGAGGCACTACCCGGGTTAAGTCTTGACCGGCTGGGGTTAAAATTGAAGCCAAACACAGTTCCATGTGGCTGGCACGAAATAGCAATAGATCCCCCTCTAGCCTTGGTCTGCATGCCGAGGGTGCTGGGTGGGTCGTGGTCAGTGCGCTTTTGCTGGGAGTGCCTGCCATAGTTTCAGGGAAGCCATTGTACATGAATATAGGTCTTTTTAAGTGAAAATAATGCTGGTTCTTTACAATTATCTTATCAATGGAAGCAAAGAAGAACTTATCTGTGGCTTAAACACATGACTGCTTGGAATGGGAAGGCCTTTCTTGGGACTCAACCAGATCTGGTGATAGAGTCTGATACCAGCTTAAAAGGATGGGGTTCACAATGTGGAACATCAGAAACAGGAGTAATAGGGATGGGGGAAAAAAAGACATCTTCATATTAATTGTCTGCAACTTCCTGCAGTTTTATTTGCACTCCAGAGTCTAGAGAAAGGAACGATCAAACGGTGCATTCTTTTAAAAATGGACAACATATCAGTTATCAAAAAACGTTAATCAAAGAAGAGGAACAAAATCCCCCAAATTTTCGAAAATAGCGAAACATTTCTGCCAATATTGCTTAGATAGTGGTGTCATCATAAGAACGGAATATCTTCAGGTTTAAAGAATGCAATTGCAGACCAGAATTTGAGATTTCTAACAGATTGGAACGAATGGAAGCTACACGAACAGATCTTCCAAAAAAAAAAAATCGGATTTGATAACCACTATAAATCGCTCTTTAGCTGGCTACTGGATCCATAAGCAATAGCTATGGACCCTTTCATACAGGATTGATCAACCACAAGAAATTATGACAATAGCTCATATATTACTAATGGTGTTCGTTTCCATGTAACTAGGAGGATTAAAATTACAAAATGTTCGGGGCGGCGGGGCCAGCCGCCGAGCTGAGCGGTCGCAGGACAGATCAGCTCCTGCACACTATGACCTATTAAGCATGAAAATCGGGTTTCTAGGGGGAATAAACGGTCACCATCCACGACCCTCGATGCACACGGGCTACCGGAGATGAGGAGAGGCTTGCTCCTGGAGTTCTAGTCCCTCGGAGGAGAGGTCCCTGCTGTATCAGGCGGGGGGCCTACCTGGCGGTGAGTGGAGTGGACGGCCGCCGCTCCACTATCCTGCCCAAGGGAGCCTGACAAGAGCATGGAACACGGCGGACCCGGTCCCGGTCCCCCCCCTCAATTCAGCGAATTCTGGCGGAAGCTGATATGTAGAGGGGCAAAAGCTACAGGAGAGCAACGGAGAGAAGACAGGCAGTCTAATTTACCTCCCGATCACGAGTACCTGATGGCTGACAAGCACCGGAGTCCACCAGCGCCCTGTAAACCACAAAAGTCATCAAAAAATTGGCGGCATATCCCGGTCTACCTCCACACGCTCCCCGAGCACAACAGGGAGACCTCTATCTCCACTCACAGCCCAGAACCGACATCCGGAGAAACTCCCAAAATGGTGGACGCCTTCATCACCTCCGACCCACGAGGCGCATGTCTCGAAACGAAGCGCCGGCTGAATAAAATCTTCACCGCCTTCTGGGTGCAATGGGAGGCCCGCATGCAACCTCCACCGCCAGTGTCCTCACCCAATGACCTATCTCGGGTCCCGACATGGGTGGCCAAGCGGAGGATGGCAGAACCCCACCCCTTAACTGCACACCAGCATGTAACCAGCACCAGCAAGGGGCTTTCAGGGGGTCATGCCGACGGGGCCTAGTGGAAAGCAGAGGCAGACCTAAGCCGGCTCGGTAGAGAGGTCGGGAAAAGCGCACAGCACCGCATCGGCACAGACGCCAACCCAAGACGAGCTCAGCCCTTGGCCCTCAGGATGCAGGGGGACGTATCCCCAAACAAGGCTACCAATCCCGGGTACTCACCACTCAGCGATGCAGACGACTGCGGGCAGAAGAGGCCCGAGACCCAGAGCAGAATGTCGGGAGTAGATGGCCAATGCACAAAGCCACTTTGGGGGACAACATCATACTTGCAGCTGGCGTGGGCTAAGTGACTCGAGTTTTTTAAGCTAACTGTCCTATTCTTTTCTTATGTTTTTTCTTTAAGTTACATATATATGTGATCTCTGCTAGGCTCATAGCCCATAAGCCTCCTCATGTACAATGCCTCAATTAGTTAATCCGTTTAGCATGCTAGACTAAGGGCAAGTTAAATGCTACACATAAGCTGGGGGTAAAAATTAGCGTTGGTAAACCAGCCTGTTAACCTGTCGTTGATACCTATATACACAGCGTGTTTAATGTCCCACGATGCGCAGTGTCACTCTACAGACATTAATACACTATTATAATACACTGACAAGCCGCTCAGAACCACTTTGTTATTCACTCACTAAATATGTATACGCGCAATTCAAAGTTAATCAAGTTACTAGCTCACTCCAGGTTATCTAAAGCCATTAAGCAGTTTACAACTACAGAGCTGTAACACACTAACTACTTAACCAAGCTGAATGTCGTTATATGGCTGTTCAACGTTTCAATATATATAAAATGTGCATGTCTATCTATTACCCTACTGTGACTCATGAAACCCTGCAAGAGGAATGCCGTTGGGGTACCTCAGGCATGTATGTATGAATCTTTGCATGCCAAAAATAAATAATAAAAAAAAAAAAGAAAAGAAAAATGTTCAAATCAGTTTTTTACCCAACTTTTTATAACAAACCAAAACTGTGTGGAGGAAGCATGCCATTTACCTTTAGAGGATCTAATTTCTCCCAATTATTAATTTCTTTCAGTAAACTTGATATTCCCAAATCATCAGCAACTCTATGTCGATAGTTAGAAATATTGTGAATGTATCAGGAATTCAAAATCTGGAACTCACTCCTAAAGGGGAGCTATGGCTACTAAGACATTCCAAGAATGATATGGTTAAGTGGCTGGTTTTCGGTGTAGTTTTAAGTAATTTTTTTTAGTGTGTGATTGTGCAAGTTGTTCATTAGTTATTTTACAGCTTCTAATGAGCATAATATGAGCTTCCTGTCATTAATAGCATTCTGGATTTTCCCAACGTTAGTGACGTAAAGTCACAATTTTATTAAAGACGGGAGGCCAGTATTATCCCTCCCTAATGGACCCACCACTATTTATGGTGGATTTTTTTCCCAGAAGTTACCGTATTTTTCCGTGTATAAGATGCCCCATGTATAAGACGACTCCTATTTTTTGAGCGCAAAATTAAGAAATCAATATTTTAAACATCAAATATAACAACTATTATGATATTTTAGAGGTGACTTTGAGGAGAACACACTTCTGATTCTCAAGCCTGTGAAGTTAATGGCTCTTTAGTGCATGCTGGGAGACTACAGCTCCCACAATACAGCAGGTGGTGTGAGGGCATGCTGGGACATCACAGTAAATATGCCCTCTGCTCCCTGATCCCCATTTCTTCCCCCATAAATATACATCGGAAAGCAAGACCTACCTGAGCTGGGGAAAACCTTAATATGGCTGCTCCTTTTATGGTGTGGCATGTCTCTGAGGTCCGTTGGTGGAAAGTGCTGATGTCTGCTGCAGCTCCCTCGCATATAGAGACCTCTTCCTCCTTGCCACAGCATTCAGAAGTGGATCGGCAGGAGGGCGGCCAGGTATGTGTGTAGGCCGTGGCACACTGAAATGTGGCAGGCGCCATCTTCACTTAGCCCATGCACAAGTCATTTTTTTTTAACCCCTGTAGTGACATTCCGTGTATTAGACGACCCCCACTTTTAGACTAAATAACTATTTGAAAAAAACATAGTGTTACACATGGAAACATACGGTATATTTGTTTTCGTAAGACTTTTCATCTGTATCTTCATCCAAATTTTCTGATCACAAAGATTAGATGGACTTTTTAATTAGGTCGCAGACAAGACAATTATAACATTGTGTCTGTTATAGATTATGCTACAACCTGATTGGGGGGACGCTAATGTCCAATTTAGATCATGCTTAGTTACATCTGTTACATTTCTTTCTTCAAGTTACGGTAGCTCGTTTTGACTTATTAATGCTATTTTAGTAAAGAAGGGTACATACTCACCTCCTGTATTTAATAAAAGTGGGGCTTTACGTCCCAGCATTAGGAAAATCCTTCATTTAATTTTGGAGCTTCTAGTTGAACATTGCAAAGCCGGTTTGGGTGGAGAACTTTGCGCTGGTTATTAACACGTGAGTGACTGTCTGCTTCTTGTTACTTGGTATCTGAGAATTACACACAGTGCAGAAACGTGAAAGAAGCAGGATGGGGCTGAGCGAAATATTTCTGAGTAAATTACACATTCCTTTCGGCACCTTGTATCTCACGTGTCCCTTTACCCCCTTAATTTGCAAGTTTGTGTTATTCCATTACGTTTATGAGTCCAGGGCTGCAGATTTATTAGAAATTTGTAAATAAATGACAATAACGGGTTAAATTAGATGGTAGCAATACATCAACTGCATTTGCAATCTTCTGGGGCAAAAGAAAGGTTGAATATTAGGGAGATGTATTGTTGAATAGACCAAGTGCAATTTATGTTAGGTGTGGAACTAGTGCAATCACACCAGAAGACTAACGAGTCCAAGGGCCTGCCAACACCAGGTAGGGTCACTGTGGTCACATGTGCCATAGGGCTCTCCCAGACCACGCAGACACAGCTGGTTTGAAAACAAAAGAGAGAGAGAGCAGGGCTGCACCACATGAAATTGAACAGGTAGTACTAAATAGTCTCGTCCCAACAATACAAATTGTCACATATAAAGAGGTTTCTTATCAAGAGGTAGATGCAGCTGTTATTTTTGCTTGAAACTGGTGATGTTGGCAAGAAACTGATATGAGCCGACATTGAATATAGTTTAATTGGGCTATTTTTTTATTCTCTTTCTGAGTACCTGGACACCCATCTGCTGTGAACGACCCTCACCATATCCCATAAATGGGGATTCTACCACTGTATGCGATATACATTAGAGCTGGTCATAGCTCTGTTACATGTGAGTGCAACATCATTATTACTCATATACTGTCACATTAAGCTTTGACATATTGGTTGCCATGTCTTTCTCTATCCACATACGGAAACTAAAGACACTCACATCTACCACATCCCCCTAGCATAAACAGTTGCATCTACTACTTCCTGATAAGAAAGATCTTGATATATGACAATTTGTATTGTTGGGACGAGACTATTTAGTACTACCTGTTCAATTTTTTGTGGTGCAGCCCTTCTCTCTCTTTTGTTTTCTTGTGTGTTATTTTGAAGGGTGGGGAAGGATCCCCTTCTAAGGGTTGCTGCCTTGTTGTTTATTATTTTCTATTATTAAGCGCTGACCCAATTGTGTGTTTTTACAGCCGATTTGAAGCTAGATTCACCAAGGCCAAGTGCAATCTGTGTGTATAAATCTGTATTTGTAAATCTGTGCATTTGTGTCAATCTGTATGTGTGCTGCTGTTTGTGGGTCTGTCTCTTGGAGTGGGTCTGTGTGTATGTGTCTGTGTGCGTCTCTGTAGCAGTGTTTGTGTGTTTCTGTGTGTGGCAATATGTATATGTTTCTATATGTGACAGTGTATGTCTATATATGAATTAGGCATGTGCATGGGGAAAATTTTCGGTTCGGTTCGGCATTCCGAAATTTGGGATTTTCGCAATTCGGGACTTCGGGACTTCGGCAATTCGGCACTTCAAGACTTCGGAACTTCGGCAACTTCTGAACTTCGGCAACTTCTGAACTTCTTGAGCCGCGGGTGGGGGCCCTAAATACTAATAAGGGGGGGACCTAATGGCCTCCCCTTGGCCCCCACCCCTGAGCGGCGGGTAGGGGCCCTAAATTGCGGGCCCCCACCCCTGAGCGGTGGGTAGGGGCCCTAAAAATGTCCCCCCTAGTCACCTGGGGGGACAACATTTTTTTAGGGCCCCCACCCACCATTTAGGGGTGGGGGCCAGGGGGGAGGACCTTCAGTCCCCCCCCTGGGGGCCAGGGGGAAGGACACTAGGTCCCCCCCTTATTCCAATTTAGGGCCCCCACCCGCCGCATTAGGTCACCCCCCTTATTCTAATTTAGGGCCCCCACCCGCTGCTCGGGGGGGGGGGGCAGGGGGGAGGACATTAGGTCCACCTTCCTTATTTTACTGTAGGCCCCCACCCACAGCCCAGGGGTGGGGGCCAGGGGGGATGACATTAGGTCTCCCCCCTTATTCCAATTTAGGGCCCCCACCCGCCGCTCAGAGGTGGGGGCCAGGGGGGATGACATTACGTCTCCCCCCCTTATTCCAATTTAGGGCCCCCACCCGCCGCTCAGGGGTGGGGGCCTGGGGGGAGGACATTAGGTCCCCACCCCCCCTTATTTTACTGTAGGGCCCCCACCCAACGCTCAGGGGTGGGGGCCAGGGGGAGGACATTAGGTCCCCCCCCCTTATTAGTATTTAGGGACCCCCACCCACAGCTCAGGGGTGGGGGCCAGGGGGGAGGACATTAGGTCCCCCCTCATTTTACTGTAGGGCCCCCACCCAATGCTCAGGGGTGGGGGCCAGTGGGGAGGACATTAGGTTCCTCCCCCTTATTAGTATTTAGGGCCCCCACCCACCGCTCTGGGGTGGGGGCCAGGGGGAAGGAAATTAGGTCCCCCCCCTTATTTTACTTTAGGGCCCCCACCCACTGCTCAGGGGTGGGGGCCAGGGGGGAGGACATTAGGTCCCCCCCTTATTCTGATTTAGGGCCCCACACACCGCTCAGGGGTGGGGGCCCAGGGGAGGACAATAGGTCCCCCCATTATTTAACATTAGGGCCCCCACCCACTACTCAGGGGTGGGGGCCCGGGGGTAGGACAATAGGTCCCCCCCATTATTTTACATTAGGGCCCCCACCCACTGCTCAGGGGTGGGGGCCCGGGGGAGGACAATAGGTCCCCCCCATTATTTTACATTAGGGCCCCCACCCGCCGCTTCTATGTAGCTCCCTGCGTCTCTAGTTTTTATTAAATATATTTTTATATTCATTAAAGGTAGTGCCTACGTATATCAATCTAGATGACAAAACATGACAATGGATGAAGCTTACGCAAGTTTCCATTTCAGTTTCTAAGCTAATTTACCCACGATCCATCAGCTAATAGAATTCCACAGAAACCAAACTGCTGGCATCATGGCCAGGGGAAACAAAATGGCAGCGCCCAGGTATTGAGTTCCTACACACAGGGCCGGACTGGGAATGCAAAGCAGCCCTGGAAAAAAATGTATGCCAGCCCCAGTAGTGTTTGTGTGTGTGCGTGTGTGTGTGTGTGTGTGTGTGTATGTATTTATGTATACAAATATTACTCAATCTTGGGTAGCAAGACATAGCCATATTTTAAATGTTATAAAGGGTTATTTAACATTCTCACTAAATGATATATACTTTTATTATTGGTATGTTCCTTTTTTAATTATAAATATTAGTAAAAATAAGTATACTCACATGCAGGCACAGACAATCTCATTGACACAAGCACACACTTTCACTGGTACACAGGATCACAGACAGGCAATTTCACTGACACACACAAGATCATTGACAAACACAGACAAGCTTACAGGTATACACAAACTTAGTACAGACAAACTCTCTGACACACACACACACACACACACGAGCTTACTACAGACAAACTCACTGGTATACACAAAGATGCATACTACAGACAAGCTCACTGACACACACATGTCACTACAGACAAGCTCACTGACACACACATGTCACTACAGACAAGCTCACTGACACACACATGCTCACTACAGACAAGCTCACTGACACACACATGCTCATTACAAGCTCACTGACAAAAACACGCTTACTACAGACATGCTCACTGACACACACATACATGCTTACTACAGACATGATATAATATAATAAATATAAATAAAGTCAAGTGGCAAAGAGTGGAAAATAATGATTGTGAATTGCAAGGCATTACCCGTCTGCCATAAATAACCATTAACACAATCAGATTATTCACTAAACTCTCTGCAGCAAATAAAAATCCAGATTGCAAAATTAAGACACAAATAGCCAGGCTCTTCCTACAGCTGAGTTCGAGCAGTTTTCTGATCAGTTAGTTTTACCCATATTTTTTTTTCCATTCTGATTTTAATTCTTTAGATTTCTGACTTTGGTGAATAAGCCTGTTTGCATACTGACATTTCTAACTTGGGTAAATCTGTAAATCCAATTAATCCATAATAAACTGAAATAAATAAAAATTTCACAAAGAAATACAGTTGCAGCCACTTCGAGACTCATTGTGCTAGTATTTTTTTTCCCATATTTTTTTTCTAATGGTCAATTGTATGTGACATAAAAACACAGCGAACACCCAGGCTAGATCTCTTTCAGATGCTGAATAAGACGAGTTTTTTGCCCCTCATTGTACTGAAATGTATAGGGTTTTTTTGTGTGCCCTTAGAAATAGCCACAATGGCTGCACACACAACATACAACACCTGTGTTATAATGAACAAAGCTAGCTTTATTCAACTTACACAGCACCAGTTTTCCTGTAGATTTAAAACCATTCCACCAACCATTTCACTGAAAAAGAAAGACCAATTTGAGCCATAAAATCCTGTTAAAATCTTAGTGTAAAGATTTAAAAAAAAACTGATATGCAAAGTAATAATTTGAAAAATGAATGCACCTCTAAAATCTAGGGAGCAGACTACCAATAATACAGATACAATATTTTTGTTTGTTTTTAAGATAGAGACCCCAAAATTCCATTAGAGGGGACAGCAATGTTGGCTGAGGAATGTACAGTGCGTGCGCCGAGTTTCTACATAACTCTAAAAAAGGTTCATCAACGTTTTGCTTAAAAGTGTTAGCTTAGGAATACAAACTTGCACTCCTAACGCTATTGTTTTCTCCTGTGGATTTTTCTTTAAGGTCCTCCCCTAAGTCTAAAACAAATTGGGAAAAGGGTTTTCATCAAGTTATTTTATAGAAGTGAGATCCAGTCTGTGTAACTGCTCGATCTACCTCCCGCAACATCATGCTGAATCTTCTTTTTATCCAATGCTGCCCATCGGGGACAAAAAGTGCATGCAATGTCCTCCACTGAACGGGAGGTTACCTGTGAGGGCAGAGTTTGACTCTCACAGCAGAAGCACCACTAGTGACTACCAAAAAATAAATAAAAAGCTAAACAGCAAAGTAGCAGGGTTAAATCTAAAGGACAATAGTTACCAAAAAAAATTCTGTTAGTGTGTGTGTCTGACTGTGTGTCTGTTTGCCTGTGAGTGTGTGTGTATGTTAGTGAGTGTGTGTGTCTGCTAGTTTGTGTCTGCTAGTGAGTGAGTGTGTGTCTGTTAGTGTGTGTCTGTTAGTGAGTGTGTTTGTCTGTTACTGAGTGTGAGTGTGTTTCTGTTAGCGAGTGTGTGTTTCTGTTAGCTAGTGTATGCGTATCTGTCAGTGAATATGTGTGTGTGTATTTAGAATGCGGGGCAGGGTAAAGGTTGGGGGGGAGGGCGACTGAGTTTTGTCCTGCCTAGGGCAGCACAAAACCAGGATACACCACTGTTCCCATGCAGATAGTGTGTAGACTTTAAGACTTAAGGGGGTGGAGGGCGGCGTGACTGGACGAGTTTGGGGTTAAAGGGACTTAGGATTGGGGTACCTCCCTTTATGAGGTTACAACTCCTAGCACTCTCAACCCAAGTCACTCCGTGGTAGGCTTCACTCCTAACACTAAAGACACCCTAACCTCCCCAGAGCCCTATTATTACCTCGAGTTCTCCCACAAACAGAGACATTGTTACAGCACTTTGATGCAGCTGCATTCTCAGGAACACAAAGACATTTAAGAATCGATAGAACAATATCAAGATGGCAATTAAGCTGGCGATAGATGCGGGCAGCTATGCCATTACCACGCCAATTCCCCACAATCCCTAATTTAGTGAATTAACGCCAGAGTCCCCAGCAAAGCAAATAACATACGGCTTCCAGAGATATTCAACATAATGGAAATAATGCTGATAGTATTGGGAAGTGCAATGCAGATAAACATGGTGTAGAGATTGGGCAACACAATACAGATAACCCCGTGTGTGCCAGATACATTGGGTAACCCAGTCCATGCAGTTAACCCCGTGTGTGCCAGATACATTGGGTAACCCAGTCCATGCAGTTAACCCCGTGTGTGCCAGACAAATTGGGTAACGCAGTCCATGCAGTTAACCCCGTGTGTGCCAGACAAATTGGGTAACGCAGTCCATGCAGTTAACCCTGTGTGTGCCAGATACATTGGGTAACCCAGTCCATGCAGTTAACCCCGTGTGTGCCAGATACATTGGGTAACCCAGTCCATGCAGTTAACCCCGTGTGTGCCAGATACATTGGGTAACCCAGTCCATGCAGTTAACCCCGTGTGTGCCAGACAAATTGGGTAACGCAGTCCATGCAGTTAACCCCGTGTGTGCCAGACAAATTGGGTAACGCAGTCCATGCAGTTAACCCCGTGTGTGCCAGACAAATTGGGTAACGCAGTCCATGCAGTTAACCCTGTGTGTGCCAGATACATTGGGTAACCCAGCCCATGCAGTTAACCCCGTGTGTGCCAGACAAATTGGGTAACGCTGTCCATGCAGTTAACCCCGTGTGTGCCAGACAAATTGGGTAACGCAGTCCATGCAGTTAACCCTGTGTGTGCCAGATACATTGGGTAACCCAGTCCATGCAGTTAACCCTGTGTGTGCCAGACAAGTTGAGTAACGCAGTCCATGCAGTTAACCCTGTGTGTGCCAGATCCATTGGGTAACGCAGTCCATGCAGTTAACCCTGTTTGTGCCAGACAAATTGGGTAACGCAGTCCATGCAGTTAGCCCTGTGTGTGCCAGATACATAGGGTAATGCAGTCCATGCAGTTAACCCTGTGTGTGCCAGATACATTGGGTAACGCAGTCCATGCAGTTAACCCTGTGTGTGCCAGATGCATTGGGTAACGCAGTCCATGCAGTTAACCCTGTGTGTGCCAGACAAATTGGGTAACGCAGTCCATGTGGTTAACCCTGTGTGTGCCAGACAATTTGGGTAACGCAGTCCATGCAGTTAACCCTGTGTGTGTGCTAGATACATTGGGTAATGCAGTCCATGCAGTTAAACCTGTGTGTGCCAGATACATTGGGTAACACAGTCCATACAGTTAACCCTGTGTGTGCCAGATACATTGGGTAATGCAGTCCATGCAGTTAGCCCTGTGTGTGCCAGATACATTGGGTAACACAGTCCATGCAGTTAACCCTGTGTGTGCCAGATACATTGGGTAACGCAGTCCATGCAGTTAACCCTGTGTGTGCCAGATGCATTGGGTAACGCAGTCCATGCAGTTAACCCTGTGTGTGCCAGACAAATTGGGTAACGCAGTCCATGTGGTTAACCCTGTGTGTGCCAGACAAATTGGGTAACGCAGTCCATGCAGTTAACCCTGTGTGTACTAGATACATTGGGTAATGCAGTCCATGCAGTTAACCCTGTGTGTGCCAGACAAATTGGGTAACGCAGTCCATGCAGTTAACCCTGTGTGTGCCAGATACATTGGGTAATGCAGTCCATGCCATTAACCCTGTGTGTGCCAGATATATTGGGTACGGCAGTCCATGTAGTTAACCCTGTGTGTGCCAGATACATTGAGTAACGCAGTCCATACAGTTAAACCTGTGTGTGCCAGATACATTGGGTAACACAGTCCATACAGTTAACCCTGTGTGTGCCAGTCAAATTGGGTAAGGCAGTCCATGCAATTAACCCTTTGTGTGCCAGATACATTGGGTAATGCATGTGAGCCCTTGTGTGGCACTGACACAGGGTCCATTCCAGTAGGTCGACTTGTGCCCTTTAACTGCGACCTATAGCCATCGTGTTTACACTAGTGCACACTTTAACTCTTTCTTGTCAGAAGGATAGCATTGCTCTGTCTGCGCACCAGCTCACATTCTAATAAGAAACAAACTCCATTCATTTCTAACGCCAACTCCAGCCACTAAGGGTTTTGGGTTTGATTTTTTTGTCAGTTTTGTTTATCCACCTGTTTTCCGAGTCACTGAATGATTTTTTCTTTCTCTGTTTAAAAAGACCTGCTATTTACTAAAACAAGTAGGTACTGTGGAGCGTTTGAGTCGCTCTCTTTGTCTGGGCAAGGCCTGGATTAGTTGGGTTCTTCAGAGACCAGATGCACTAAACTCAGGCACAGACAGCCCTGGGACCATCTGTGCAACGCTGGGAGTGTCAATGAAAGGCTGTGTGTTCTGCCGTGGGAAAAAAATAGGGACTGGTCTACCATAGGGCTGCCTGAATTGACCTAATTGAAGCTTATATTTGGGAGAGCGCAGTGCCCAGTAGAGTGTAATCCTTCATCAGCTGCACTCGTAAGCAGTAATTGGAGCTTATTACAGGGAGGGGTTCTCCTGCAGTGCTGTCCAAACTGAGAGTCTTTTCTCTGTAATTACTGGCTCTGAATGGGGGTGGGAAAACGGGGTCCTAGGCAGGAGTGTGCTACGAGATGAGCACAGAATAGTAGGAGGAGAAAGAATGGCTGATAGTTGTTGCCAGCCCAGGCCCAGACGCCTATTCTTAGGGGGAACAACATTAAGGAATATATAATGAACTCGAGTTGTTGGCAATTAACCCCCTAAGCAGAGCTACCACACATCATTTGCATTCGAGGAATATCCGAAAATCCTTTTTCTCACGCCTATTGAAATTGGGAGATTGCTGCAGACAGCGCGGCTGCCATTCGGCGATGCGTTGACATGGCTCAATGTGCTTTCCCAGCGAGACACGTTATAATAAATCACTTATCCCCTTTCATTGCTTTGTGAAAGCATTGTCAGCGAGACAAAATGCATGGGCCGGTGACAAAGACGTGTATTTGTCGAGAGCCTTGTAACGCCTTTTGTTTGGTGTATTATATCGTGTGTAACAAAAATAGCTTGAAAATATTTATTGGTCATATTTGTGAATGGTATGGGTAATTAATCAATCAGGGCTGGATCTATGGGTGTACGCAGGAAATGCCACAGGGCAAAGGCAATATGTTACTGTGTCCACAAAGCATTTTATTCACTAAATCCAAATTATAGCAGCTTAGAAAACAAGTGGGAAAATCTATTTAAAAACTGCCGATATAGGAAAATTCTTGGTCAGTCGTAGCTTGGAAATTTTTGCCTAAATTTCTCCTCTCGAAATTTCCGTCTGAAACTATTTAGTGAATAAGCCCCGCAGTTAACATGTTGATAGCTATATCTGATATATTATATTTATTGATTTTACCCAGCCAAATTTAAATGCATACTGGGAAAACCTGCCCATTTTAGCTTGCTTTTTCCATTTTCAGATACTTTGCCGTCACACCCCAAATCACTGGCGACGTTATTCACTTTATTACGAATTGTCTGCAATTCAAAAGTAAATTTCAAATTTTAGGGAAAAATAACTAAACTGAGATAAAATCTCTAAATCAGCTATATTTGAGGATCAGATATTTTGGTATTAAACACTGAATGCACTGGTCAGTTTCTGACAGCTCCTATTTAAGGAAAAACTCCCTTTATTTAGTAGATCATGTAAACATTTTTACCAGATAAATAAAAAAGTCATTAGATAAACAGGAATATGTGTTTATGGCAGAGCCGGATTATCCGTTAAGCGACCAAGGAAGCTGTTCCGGGCTCAGAAAGGGGCCTGTCCAATGGAGTGTTATGGCTCACACTTTATTGGACCACCAGGAATCCAGCTCACATTCCACTGGACCACCATGGATCCCTCACACTCCACTGGACCACCAGGGATCCAGCTCACACTCCACCAGACCACCAGGAATCCAGCTCACACTCTACTGGACCACCAGGGATCCAACTAACACTCAATTGGACCACTAGGTATCCCTCACAATCCACTGAACCACCAGGGATCCATCTCACACTCTACTGGACCACCAGGGATCCAGATCACTTTCTACTGGACCACCTGGGATCGCGCTTACATTCCACTGGCTGACCACTGATCCAGCTCACACTCCATTGGACCACAAGGGATCCCTCACACTCCATTGGACCACAAGGGATCCCTCACACTCCACTGGACCACCAGGAATACAGCCTACACTCCACTGGACTACCATGGATCCCTCACACTCCACTGGACCACCAGGGATCCAGCTCACACTCCATTGGACCATCAGGAATCCAGCTCACACTCCATTTGACCACCAGGGATCCAGCCCACACTCTACTGGACCACCAGGTAAGGTAAGCAGGGACCAACACAGACAACACTCAGACTCCCCCCCATACAGCTTTCACTCCCATCTACACAATCTCACAAACACAACACATACCCATACATCACTCGAGGAGGGGGCCTCAATCAGGTAAGTGCATTACCAATCAATACATTTTTATTTTTTTTACCGTCTGCACTATATTTTTTTGGGGTGGCTAAGAAGATTTACTTTGAAGATTACCAGTGTATACCATCTTTTACCCTATCTGAGAGGGATACAAGCCTGAATTTTCATCCTTTCAGTGGGTTCTCTACTACCCCTACCTCCCCTCTTGTGCTGATTATACCACACTATATTTATTCTTTTTTCCCAGATATTATTCAATTTACAGATATTTTGTATACAGGTTGGATATAATTGTTATATGCATTCACTTTGGGGATTTACATACATATTCTGGTTTTCCCCTTTAGTTTTTTGACTTTTTTGTTGCTTAAGGGAATTAGAATATATAGTGATTGATTTGTTTGCACTTTTTGTTCTTTTAGAAAGAACTGTCTGATATCCAGGGTAAGATCGGACTACGTCACTGAAACAATCGATCGCTGAGTGGAGGCCACGAAAACTGAAATTAATCATATCTACAACTGAAGAAAAATGGTGGAAAGTCTATAAAATGTGGCTGTCACCACTGGAGTGATCTCCTGGACAGTATAGTGCGGGATCATTTTATTCCTGGCCTCACCTGCCACCATGTGAGAGGAGGTAATCCTGTCTGGGAACTTAGGATCTGTTATTATAGAATCGTTATAGAACAAAGTCACGTAACAGTCAAATATAAAAATATTTAGGTGCTTAATAGACTCTCTGTGCCCTTTGTACGTAATTCCTATTGAGCCAATCAGGAGTAGGGGATCAGATACATTCTGGAAAATATTCTAAACACAAGAGAAAGAGTTCTGGGTTCTATGACCAGATACTTTGTAGGATTAGAGTTCTCTTGCATCAATTCACAGTCAAAATGTGTTATAACATTTGTACAATGAAAAATGTAAACCTTTTAGAAATGTTTGCTCAACAACAACGCTCTATAATGGTTTATGCTGTTCCTTGCTGTTCAGTGTTTGAGCTTCGTTTCCCATAATCCTTTAAAAACTAGTTCTAAGAAATTGTAATTCAATGAACTCAGACTGGGTACCAAATTTGAGTATTTATCAGTTTATTCACCAAACAGCGAGTTTGCATCTGATTTGTAAAATTCCAGCTAAACTGTCTATGTTTTTTATTGAAAATATCCACGCTAATTAGAGAATATGTTTACAGTTTAGCTATTTTAGCATTCATTTTGCAAATGGGCTGTCAATTTATCACAACACCCAATAAATATTTTAATTACACGTCACCACCCAAATCAGTCTTGATGGCAGAATTTGTCATTGTTTTCTGTGACGCTCTACATGTCCGATTTGATACAAACGTAAATAATCTGAATCTCTTAAATCACCACCTGAGAGCAATCTAATTAAATTAGGCGATTAATCGCACGGCGATCTGCATTCCCACGCAGCTGGCTCGCTGCCTCGCTACCTCGGCCAATCACAGCTTTGGGAACTAGGGGACGCTGGTCTTAAAATCTCAAATTTATGGGAATTTGGATTACGGATTATGGTTTGTTATGTAAATGGAAACATTTGGCTTGTCAGGTGTCTTTGTATTACATCACAAATGTCTGCACATTTTGCTGTATTAGGAATGTATAAATATTTACACACAGAGAAAGAGAGGAGATATAATGGTAAAGCAAGTATTCTAAAAAAATAATGCAATTGTGGGGCTTTGGTTTTATTAAAAAAACAAACGTGACGCAACGACACTACAACCGCTTGTAATCCAAAGATTAACCCCCCATGAAAATATACTCCCATAACACTAAGGGCCTTAACCACCCAGCGAAGCGGAGCCTGCTTCGCAAAGACATAAAACAGCTACACCCTGAAGTAGTGTGCCTCCAGGAAACACATTTTAAAACTAAGGCATATTCACCCATATTTTTACAGGACTATCCCCATCAGTACCACGCCACACACTCCAGCAGATCGAAGGGCACCTCCATACTTATCAGTAAAGATGTGGCATTTACACCCACGCATGTAGAGGTAGACACCGAGGGACGGTATGTCATAGTTGTGGGGACCTTCAATGACGTTATGTATACTATCACAAATATCTATGCCCCCAACAGGGAACAAAGAAACTTTCTCCACAAGGTACTCAAGAAAATATCCACCATGCAACAAGGGATAGGGGTAATATGTGGAGACCTAAATCATGTCCTAGATCCAATGGTAGACACCACGATACCACACACGGCCAACAGAATGAGACCGCTCAAGAGACAAGGAAGGGCATTGCAAAAGCTACTCCACGACCATCACTACTATGATGTGTGGAGAGCTCTGCACGTAGGGGAAAGGGGTTACACCTTCCTATCCACAGTCCACAATACCTACTCACGAATAGACGGAATACTCATAACGGGCCAACATCTGGCGCAGGTTAAAGAATGTTCAATAGAACAGATCACATGGTCAGACCATGCCCCAGTAGTAGCAACATTGACAGACAAATATGACTCCACTCACAGAAGCCCCTGGAGACTGAATACCTCCCTACTCACAAACACAGCCTTCACGAAAGACATATAAACAGAGTTAAACCACTACTTCATGGAGAACAAAACAGGAGACACCTCACACAACACGATCTGGCAAGCACACAAATCGGTAATCAGGGGGCTACTGATAAAACAGGCGTCGTTCCTAAAACGGCAGACACAAAAGCAAATGCGTGACTGGCAGAAGGAGCTACAAAACCTAAACTCACAAAACCAACAATCCCCATCCTAAGATCTAAAGAGACGTATTATGGCCATTACACAAAACATACACAAACAAGCCCTGGAACAAACGGGCCAATACCTCCATAGGCTGAAAGCAACACACTACTCACAGGGAAACAGAGCAGGTAAACTGGTAGCACAACACCTAAAGACAAAACAAGCACAACAAAAAATTACATACCTACAGAAAAAACACTAAAATCGGGTAGTACCCCTTTAAGGAGTGCTCCCAATTAACTGGTATAGATGTTAGTGGACATGCCTAAAACAGACAGGAAAGAGTAATGAAAAGATATACCAATAGGCTTAATATGAGAGAATTAGGAAATAGATAAAGGGTTTATAGCAACTATCAAAAGCAAGGTACACTGAGTATATGGTAAGCTCCCAAGTATCCTGGCTAAACAAATGTTACGATTAAACTTTATTAGCTGTTGCCAAAATGATACAGTTGCCTCAGTGTGCTTTTGCAGGTATTGCTGCTAATCCCTATAACGTTACTAGGAGACTGCTTCAAGGGCTGTGTAACGGTAAAATTGGTTATCCTTGGTGTTGGAGCGTTTTAACAGCCGAAATAAATATTATAACCCTATTGAAGCAGACATGCCAGTAATGCAGGTGTAGTAAAGTGGGGAGAGAATAAGGTAATGTATCCTCCCCTGCTAAACACCTATAATGGATATACAGGTAGATAAAGGGAGATAGGGGGGAGAACCTGTGTGAGATTGTCCCCTAATCGAGGAGGGCAGCTAAAGGTGCTAACTCAAAAGCCGAGGAATATCTGTCTTAGTCCTATAATGGCTGAAAGCACTACTATGCTAGTTCCCTGCAAACTCCTTGTAACACCTTCGTGGGTGTTCTATGCTAACACTAGCGCTAGGAGTAAAGTCCCTATACAGATCAGCTACCTGTTGAAATTCCTATTCTCCGTAAAGCATGATATGATCGTCTTACAAAATAATACAAAACATAAGTGCGATAGAGGATTCCCTTAAGTGCATGGTGAGTGCACGGTGAGTGCTCTAGTGAAGTGTAGGGATATCCTAAGGCAAAGACCCGACGCGCGTTTCGGAGTTTAAAACTCCTTCGTCAGAGGCTGAAAAAATCATATCATGCTTTACGGAGAATAGGAATTTCAACAGGTAGCTGATCTGTATAGGGACTTTACTCCTAGCGCTAGTGTTAGCATAGAACACCCACGAAGGTGTTACAAGGAGTTTGCAGGGAACTAGCATAGTAGTGCTTTCAGCCATTATAGGACTAAGACAGATATTCCTCGGCTTTTGAGTTAGCACCTTTAGCTGCCCTCCTCGATTAGGGGACAATCTCACACAGGTTCTCCCCCCTATCTCCCTTTATCTACCTGTATATCCATTATAGGTGTTTAGCAGGGGAGGATACATTACCTTATTCTCTCCCCACTTTACTACACCTGCATTACTGGCATGTCTGCTTCAATAGGGTTATAATATTTATTTCGGCTGTTAAAACGCTCCAACACCAAGGATAACCAATTTTACCGTTACACAGCCCTTGAAGCAGTCTCCTAGTAACGTTATAGGGATTAGCAGCAATACCTGCAAAAGCACACTGAGGCAACTGTATCATTTTGGCAACAGCTAATAAAGTTTAATCGTAACATTTGTTTAGCCAGGATACTTGGGAGCTTACCATATACTCAGTGTACCTTGCTTTTGATAGTTGCTATAAACCCTTTATCTATTTCCTAATTCTCTCATATTAAGCCTATTGGTATATCTTTTCATTACTCTTTCCTGTCTGTTTTAGGCATGTCCACTAACATCTATACCAGTTAATTGGGAGCACTCCTTAAAGGGGTACTACCCGATTTTAGTGTTTTTTCTGTACTCACATTTTCCGGGTTCAAGCCCATATTTAGGTGGAACTGGTACCACCACCCTGACCTTTTTCCCGGACTCTAGACCTCCTTTGATGGTTGGTCATAGAATCCAGGGAAATATTTTATCTCTTACCAAATTACATACCTAACCTCAACTGAGGGGCACAAAGTCACAGCGCCCAAAGACATAAGCAACGTCTTTGCTCAATACTATACCTCGCTTTACAACCTGGCGAAAGACACAAAAACGCCACAACCGAACCCACGAGACATACAGACATATCTAGACGCGATTCCCCTACCCATGTTCACAACACAACAACAACAGGAACTCACAACCACCATCACAGACAAAGAAGTGGCAGCGGCTATTAAACTCCTACCGACGGGTAAAGCACCAGGCCCAGATGGCTTTGCAAACTGCTACTACAAACGATTCGCTACTATTCTAACACCACATTTGACTAACGCATTCAACGAAGCCACCAAACTGCAACGATTGCCCAAAGAGGCCCTAGTGGCCCATATCATAACACTCCCAAAACCAGGCAAAGCACCCACTTGCCCGCAAAATTTCCGCCCCATATCCCTGTTAAACACAGACGCCAAACTCTACGCAAAAATTTACGCATTACGTCTTGGTAACATGCTCCCCCACATCATACACACAGACCAAGTGGGGTTCATAAAAAACAGGCAGGGGGGAGACAACTCCAGGAAGGTGTTAAATATCATCCACAGTGTTTACCGCATGAAGGTGGGAGGTGTAATGGTGTCATTGGACGCCGAAAAGGCCTTCGACCGGCTGGGATGGGAATTCCTTGAGAAGGTCCTCCTAAAGTTTGGGACACCGGGGGGCTTCCTCTCAGCGGTCAGGGCCTTATACAACGCACCAACAGCGCGGGTCATAAATGCGGGATTTGTTTCAGACCCCTTTACCATCTCAAATGGCTCCCGCCAGGGATGCCCACTATCGCCGCTACTATATGTCATGGCTCTGGAACCACTGGCGGCTGCCTTTAGACAACACTCCTCAATACATGGGGTGAAAATAGGGGATAGGGAATACAAAGCAAGCCTATATGCAGACGACATCCTTCTAACCCTGACACAACCGCACATATCACTTCCAAACCTGATGGCCACAATTACAGAATACGGACGACACTCCTACTATAAACTAAACATCACAAAAACACAAGCTATGGGATTGGGGTTACCGAGGGAAACAATCAGCAGACTTAAAGACGCCTTCCCCTTTGACTGGCGGAAAGATCACTTGACATACCTAGGACTACGCATCCCACCTCACACAGAACAGCTCCTAGACCTGAATTACAACAGACTGAAAAAAGAAACGGCAACCACGCTAGAGTCTTGGGAGGGGAAATACCTGTCCTGGGTGGGCAGGGTGGCAGCAATCAAGATGATGCTGCTCCCCAAATTTCAGTATCTCCTGCGCACCCTTCCTATCATACTTCCGAACGTATACCTATCCTCCTTCCAAAAGTTACTAGTCCGCTATGTATGGGCCAATCAACGGCCAAGGGTAGCCACCAGGCTCTTGCAAAGACCAACCACAAAAGGGGGACTGGGTTTGCCAAGCATACACACATACTACAAAGCAGCCCAATTAGCAACTATCAAAGGGGCGACGACAGGGGGAGAGTTACCACAATGGACCCAGATAGAGGCCCACTGGATAGGTGGTCCGACATTTGGGGACCTATTTTGGATCCCACAGCAGCTCCGACCTCGGACCATGAAGCCCTTACAGACCACACAACAGACACTCAGAGCCTGGGATGACCTCCGAACGAAGGGAGGGAAAGGGGAAGCCATAGACGGGGATGCCCCACTCTCTTGCCTAGCAATAGTGATCCCGACATTTGACTCCAAAAAATGGGCGAAGGCGGGGTGCACCAGGATCAAACATCTATACCAGGCAAATAAGCTGATACCTTTCCTGGAATTACAATCTAGATATGACATCCCCACCAGAGCTATGTTCCAACACATGCAACTAAGATCACTGCTTACAGGGGTAAAACTACAAAGTAGGTCAGCACTACAAGAGCAAACAATAGAACAACTATGCCTATCAAACAAGCCCCCCGGAAAAACACTCTCAACCATATACAACGCACTCATAGACGATAAGACAGACGCAGACATGACATTCCAAGCAGCATGGCACAAAGAACTGGGGTACGTCCTAGACAAAGACCAATGGCGCAGGGCTCTCACAATACATAAAGGTAATACACGATGCATGACACACCTCGAAACGATTAGGAAGCTGCAATATAGGTGGTACATGGTGCCGGAGAAACTGTCCAGGTTATACCCGAACCACCCTAATGTGTGCTGGAGATGTGGGGTGAATGGGGGGTCCATGGAACATATGTGGTGGTCCTGCACACAGCTCAAGACCTACTGGAAAATGGTGGGGGATATAGCAACAGACCTCCTAGATAGACCATGGCTACTGACCATAGAACAGAGCATACTATTCATGATACCACAGACAATGACCAAAACAGACGAAAGCCTGTTATTCCACCTGCTGATTTCAGCGGTTACACTCCTAGCCAGAGCGTGGAAATCGACTCTAGTACCAACCAGAGAAGCCCTAATAACACAAACTTCCACAAACTGGAAGTACGAGATAATGGCAAATAAACACATAAATCCACGGAAGCACACAGGTCAAGCGGGTGAGAGATGGAGAGCATATATGGACAAGGGCACATAAACGCAACAGCTCCAAGAAGGTGTATAAGGGTGGAGGAAGGGGGCCACATGAAGGAATCCCAACAGACATCGTACTATGAACACCCAGGCACAATGAGAGGAAGGCCACAATGGAACAATGGGAAACCCAGAGATAGAGAGTCACAGTAGGCAGATACAACACAGGTATGAGGCCAATGAGACACATTGGTAACCCGTTGATGAAGGGTTACAAATCACCTGCACAACCCAAACTAATCTCTATAATGTCCCCTTGCACAGCACACGCCGAGTGGCGAAACGAATGTGTGGTAAACTATCAACAAACTGCATATCATGGAATGTATGACTTATTTGTTTTCCCCTTCCCCCTTTTCTTTCTGTACCCCAAAGTTCATATATCTTAAAAAGACAAAAATAATAAAAATTGTCAAATTGAAAAAAACAAAAACAAACATAAAACAGCTTTACTTTTTCTGGTACACACTGCAAAGCAATGTATGCTTTATATTGCATTTTTGTATTTTCAAATTGGGCTAAGGGCTTGGGTTAACACTAGGGTTACGGATAGGGCCTAGAAGATAATCTCCTAGTCTAGGCATAGGCAACCTTTGGCACTGCAGATGTTTTGGACTACACCTCCCATGATGCTTTGCCAGCATTATGGGTGTAAGAGCATTATGGGGGATGTAGTCCATAACATCTGGAGTGCTGAAGGTTGCATATCCCTGAGCTAGTCTGTCTGACATTAGTGGCACTCCCAGGAAACAGCTGTTGTTTGTGGAATATGTTCTTAAAGGGACACTACAGACACAAAAACGACATTAGCCTAATGAACGCCGTTTTGGCGTACAGCTCATGCCCCTGCAGTCTCACTGCTTGGTTCTCTGACATTTAGTTGATGCAGCAATAGACATTTAGTTTACACTTTGTTTATGCAGCAATAGTCACACCTCCCTGCATGTGACTTACACGGCCTCACTAAACACTTTCTGTAAAGAGAGATCTAAAGTTTAAAGGGACACTATAGTCACCTGAACAACTTTAGCTTAATGAAGCGGTTTTGGTGTATAGAACATGCCCCTGCAGCCTCACTGCTCAATCCTCTGCCATTTAGGAGTTAAATCCCTTTGTTTATGAACCCTAGCCACACCTCCCTGCATGTGACTTGCACAGTCTTCCATAAACACTTCCTGTAAAGTAAGCCCTATTTAGGCTTTCTTTATTGCAAGTTCTGTTTAATTACGATTTTCTTATCCCCTGCTATGTTAATAGCTTGCTAGACCCTGCAAGAGCCTCCTGTATGTGATTAAAGTTCAATTTAGAGATTGAGATACAATTATTTAAGGTAAATTACATCTGTTTGAAAGTGAAACCAGTTTTTTTTTTTTCATGCAGGCTCTGTCAATCATAGCCAGGGGAGGTGTGGCTAGGGCTGCATAAACAGAAACAAAGTGATTTAACTCCTAAATGACAGTGAATTGAGCAGTGAAATTGCAGGGGAATGATCTATACACTAAAACTGCTTTATTTAGCTAAAGTAATTTAGGTGACTATAGTGTTCCTTTAAACTTTATTTATTGTACAATGTGTTTCATTTAGAATGTCTTATCTCCTGCTATGTTAATAGCCTTCTAGACCCTGTAGGGGCCTCCTGTCTGTGATTAAAATTCAATGTACATGGCAGGAGATAAAACCTTATAAATCAAGTTACATCTGATTGAAAATTTAAAAAAAAATTCATGCAGGCTGTGTGGGACGCAGCCAGGTGAGGTGTGACTAGGGCTGCATAAACAGAAACCAAAGTGATTTAACTCTTAAATGGCAGAGAATTGAGCAGTGGAACTGGAGGGACATGATGTATACACTAACACTGCTTTATTAAGCTAAAGTTGTTTTGATGCCTATAGTGTCACTTTAATCGGCCCTTTTTCTGTTATACGTCAGGAGAAGAGCTGGGGTGGCAGAGACAATGTGTTTATCTAGCCCTATCTACTTTCCCCAGATCGGTAACAGGAGAGCGGCTGATTGGCAGAAGCTGGAAAAGAGGAGTTAGTGCCAAATAGTCCACCTCTCAATATAAGAATACAGAATTAGGATTCTGGGTTAATTTGTGGCAAAAATAAATGATAACCAAAAATACCTCTATAAAATACCATGTTATGGACCTGGTTATAGATTGACCATGTCTAACCTAGACATGGTTGCACACTACACGGCTTGGCAAAGAAATATGGCAACAAAAGGTATTCACAAATTTAGCATTATGGTCAAAGGTTGGTGTCCTTAACCCCTTAAGGACACATGACATGTGTGACATGTCATGATTCCCTTTTATTCCAGAAGTTTGGTCCTTAAGGGGTTAAACCTGCATATGGTATCGACCATCCTTCAACCAAAAGGGTGTTACATTGTTACTAAGGGGATTGATGAAGGTAAGGCGAGCCATTTATATTCTTCTTGAGTCAAAGATATGAAGACTGTAGCATTCAATAGATAAAATGTGGAAGTTTAGTTCCAGTAGTTGGAATCTATGTAGCCGTTTGGGAAACTTTAAACAGTCGATTAAACTTCTGCCTGAGGGATCGTATTCTGTTTTATAAATCAGGAAGAAAACATCTCTTAAAATAAATGTGATTTTTTTTAAATCTGAGAAATAGCTGTTCATTATCTGCCTCTCGATCTTTTTGCTGCTTTAGTAATTTGACATAAGGGGAAAAAAAAGAGTTTCAGGATAATCTGTCCATAAATCATTTCAATTAATTGGGCCTCCTTGCAGTAAAAGCCTCTTTAAGAGCACAGAAAAAAAACAAAAAAAAAACGGATTCTCTTATTTTTTTATAGTCATAATTTTTACTGAGAATCTCATTAATGATTTGACTTTAGTCTTTAAAGGAACAGCTGATGTGCAGGAAAATAGACACTAATTTAAATGTTTCTAATCATATCCATTCCTCGAACGTTCTTGAGCACACACAACATTTGCCACACGTTGCTCTGAAGTCATTAATGACGTGGAATACTTCTATTTATACCATTGGTTAATGAAGCGATTTCGGATGATCCGTTAAAGTAACCAATCGCTACACACCACAGTGTATATATACTCCCAGGGTATCATTGCTTACTTGCCCTGTCGTGGTTTTCGATTACTAGAAAGTGCGTTCCTATTGTGATTGATTTTCTGTTATCCGACCCTGGCTTATTTGACATTTTCTTTATTCTATTATCCTGACCTTGGCTTGTATTCTTGTTATTCCAATTCTCTGTTAGCCTTTGACCTCAGCTTGTCTACATTTATCCTTAGTCTGCTTGCAGACATATCCTCTATTTGTCACCAGTGCTAGACTGACCCCACTAAGGATCGGTACGCGCCTCTGTCCTGCTTACACGTAGGTTTGCGGGTTAGGGATAGCTCAGTCCAGACAGTGTGATAAACACCTGGAATAAAGATTTAGCTACAAATACACTACTTGTTCTAGTTTATTTGACTAATTAACTCTTGCAAAAGTTATAGGTGGGATTAAAAATGGGCATCCTTGACTCTCCCGAATTTTATTGACAAGGATGAAGGATTTTATTTTTGTTTAACAGGTACTTCCTGAGAGACAGCTCATGGTTGACTCTGAAAAAATGCTTGTCCAGTCCACTTGTTATTTTAAGTTTTGATTTATGTGTATTTGCTAATAAATTGTGTGTTTTTTAAAACTTCTCTTCAGTTGCATCCCACATTTTTTTTATTGGGAGACGGTTCATTTGGCCTCATAGCTGATCATTCAATTTCCTCTTCTGAGCAGAGTAAAAGACTGACCATTAAAGTATACTGTGCTGACAACCTGATCGGCAGATATGTTTCCAGAATTGATTGATCACTAAATATGCATTAAATGTGTCATGCCAGAAAGACTTCCTTATTAAATGTATGCACACAGCTCAGGCCCAGAGGAGGCGGGCTGAAAGCTAGCCGGATAGGAGGCATGTGTGGGTGTGGTGGGTGTAGGTGTCATAATTGGGTGTGTCAATTAGAATAAGGGTTGGGTGTGGTCATTTATATACAAGCCATTTTGTCTCCCTTACCTCAGCCATCTTAGATTTAACGGCGTGGTAACATCTCTGCATCCTCCTGTGCTACCACTGCTTGTCTCACTGCCAAGGGCATGGATATTGATGCTATCCTCGCTGCCCTCAGGGCTGAGGCCCTTCAAGATGGTGGACGGCACCTGCAGTCACAGCTAGCACGCCTGCAGGGTGCTGCCTCTGTGGCTGCTCCTTCTGTCAGCAGCCATGTTAATCTGGGTGCTGTTCCTGTGACTGCTCCCTCTCCTGGCGGCCATGAGACTCAGCGCCGTCGCGCACGTCCCCCTGCCCGGTATAGCCCCTCTCGGGAGGGTCGGGTGAGGGAGAGGAGTAGGAGCCCTGTCGCAGGCCCGCACGCCGGGTCCCCCGCGGCCGCGGGCGGAGCAGCTTCCCGCGCTACCCATACCTCCTCCCACGTTTCCACACGCCGGATGAGTGCCGGCCATGCCGCATCGCGGCTACCACCCCCCCCGGTCTCGCGGGCTCGGCGGAGGTCGGCCGCGAGATCCCAACAGCTCCCTGCTCAGCGGGCACCGATCACCCGGTCGGCCTTGGCGGTTTCCACAGTGGCGCAAGGGCGGGCGGCCCTCTCTCCAGGACGGGTAAGTAGGCCGCAGGTCGGCAGGGCTGTCTCCGGGGGGGTGGGGGGTTCTGGGGCACGGGCCAGGGACCTTGCTCCCTCCAAATCACTGTACAGTCCCCCCCCTGCTCTGCCTTCCCACTCTGCCTCCCCTGGTGCTGCTCCTGTCCCTGTGCCTGCTACTCTGGCTGCTGTTTCTGTCTCTGGGGCTGCTGTCTCACACTCACCCCACCCTGTATCTGCCCCTCCACTTCTCCCTTCCACCTCAACTGCCCCCATCATGGCTGGGGCCCTGGCAGGGTCCCCTGGGCCTGCTCCTCCTAATTTCCCTGTCTCACCTGCTGGCCCACTTGTGGCTGGTACCCAGGTTGCCCCCCCTGGCCCCTTAATTCCCACATTGCCCCCAATCTATCCTGCCACTCATCTGGGACCCTCTCCTACCGTTTTCCTTTCCACAGGGGTGGGTGGGCTGGGGTCTATCTCACCTGTGTTGTCTTCGCAGATCACCCCTGGTAGGCTCACGGTTCGTTTCTCTGACGTTGCGGCTGGTGCAGTCCCTCCTGCGGTCGCAGCTCCAGCAGGGCCATCACAGTCTAGCGGCCAGGGTGTGGCTTCCCAGATGGCTTCGCATGCGGTTCCTGCAAGTGAGTATAGTGGGGTACAGGGTTTAGGGTCGGGGGGTATTAGTGGAGTCACCCCTGAATGGGATTCATTGCTACACACTATGCGACAGTTTCTACACTCCCTGGAAAAATCCCCCTCCCCTGGGGCTACCCACACCTCGATCTTAGATAACCAACTTAGGACGGGTTGGGCGTCTAGCGGAGGGTCAGGTGCCACACCTTCTACCTCGGCCGTCGCGGGAGGGCCTATTTGCCCCTTAATACCCTCGCCCTCTGCAAGGGAGCTTGAGACCCCCGCGGGGTCATCAGTGACCTCCGCTGCGGTCCAGGACCTGGGGGTCGCACCCGCAGCGCACGGGGCGGCCTACATGTGTTGGTCAGGCCCCCTGGGCCTCCATTTGACAGCCGAGTTGCGTACAAAAATTGAGAAAGGAGAATTTGTCGAGATTTTTTCACTACTCCCTATGGAGGACCTGCCTCGGGCTGATCCCGCGGCTAAGGAGTCTGAAAAGGAAAAAGAGAAGTTTCGGTATCGGAAGATACCGAAAACTTTTGGGAACTGGATCAGGGCTTTTTCGATCCTGGCTAGCGTCATAGGAGAAAAGACCCCCAATAAATGCTCTTCTCTTTTTTGCTACCAGGATATGATCTGGAACGCGTGTCGGGTTTATGGCGGATTGGGCTGGTGGCGTTACGACGAACAGTTCCGCCAGCGTTTAGCCGTGCGCAATTCCCTGAGTTGGGACCAGATGGATATCGGTTTGTGGCTGGCCATCATGACCCGCCCGGCTTCACATCAGGGAGGCCTTTCGTCCTTTCTTGGGGGGGCCGGCGCTGGGTCCTCACCCTCCGCGTCGGCCAGTCAGCGTAGAACAGGTTGCTGTTGGCAGTTTAACGACGGCCAATGTAAGTTCGGAGCAGGTTGTCGCTTCAAACACGAATGCTCTGGTTGCGGCGGGTCCCACCCCGCCTCCAAGTGTTTTAAACGAGGTAAGTTCGGGGAAAGGGGGGATGCCATGGGCGCTAAGGGCGAAGACGCCGGTGGACGTCGTCGCGATGCAACCGTGGCTAAAACGTTATAGAAACAAAAAGGCGGCTGCCTTGCTACTGGATGGCTTTACATCTGGCTTTTGGATCCCCCATCGGGCTCGATCGGCATCGGGTTTGTGTCGGAACCTGCGTTCCGTTGCTGAACACCTGGAGGTTGTGAAGGACAAGCTGGCGAAAGAAGTGGCTTTAGGCCGCATGGCTGGCCCGTTTCGTGACCCACCCCTTCCGAACCTTCGTGTTTCGCCACTAGGCGTTGTACCCAAGAGAGAGCCTGGAAAATTTAGGTTGATTCATCATCTCTCGCACCCCCAAGGGGGTTCCGTGAATGATGACATTGCGGCGGAGCTATGTCGGGTTTCGTACGCCTCGTTCGATGCAGCGGTTCGTATGGTTCGGGCCGCGGGCCCTGGTGCACTGATGGCGAAAACCGACATCGAGTCGGCTTTTCGCCTCCTGCCGGTTCACCCGGAGTGTCATCATTTGCTAGGCTGTTCCTTTGAAGACGATTTTACGTGGATATGTGCCTCCCGATGGGTTGTGCGATATCCTGTTTTTATTTTGAATGTTTTAGCTCCTTCCTGGAATGGGTAGTGAGGACTGAGTCCGGTTATGACTCCGTGCTTCACTATTTGGATGATTTCCTTTGTGTGGGTCCCGCGAACTCCGCGATATGCTCGCATGTTTTGCAATCAATAGCCGACGTGGCCTGTGGGTTCGGCGTGCCGCTGGCGCCCGACAAAACGGTGGGCCCGTCCACGTGCTTGAGCTTTCTTGGGATAGAGATCGATTCGGTTACGGGGGAATGTCGGCTCCCGGATGACAAATTAGAGGACCTGCGTAGGGCGGTGCACGAGGCGAGCTCCCTCCAAAAAATTACTTTACAACGGCTTCAATCCCTCCTTGGCAAGTTGAATTTTGCCTGTCGGATTATGCCAATGGGACGAGTGTTTGACCGGCGACTAGCGGCCGCCACGGCTGGCATCGTTAAATCATTCCATTTTATCCGTTTAACCAAGGTGCTCAAGGAGGACTTGGCAGTATGGATGGTTTTCTTACACGGGTATAATGGCAAGTCCTATTGGCAGCAACCGGAGGTGTCGAATTCAGTGCTTCACCTGTTCACTGACGCTGCCGGAGCTTCGGGTTTTGGGGCGATCTTGGGGACACAATGGTGCGCAGAACCTTGGCCTGAGGCCTGGGTGGCTGCTGGCCTTACCAAGAACATAGCCCTCGTGGAACTCTTCCCCATCGTGGTGGCAGTTCATTTGTGGGGTAGAGAGTTCAAAGACCGGCGAGTCGTTTTCCATTGTGATAATTTAGGAGTGGTTCAGGCCATTAATAATCTAACGGCCTCCTCCCCTCCGGTGGTCAGGCTCTTGCGGCGTCTGGTTTTACGTTGCTTGTCTTTGAACGTGTCTTGCCGCGCTGTGCACATTCCGGGTGTTGTGAATACCACGGCTGATGCTCTCTCTCGTTTCCAATGGCAGGTGTTTCGATCGGCTGCTCCGGAAGCGGATCTGGAAGGTCTCCCCTGTCCCACGGAACTTTGGTCCCTTGGGCTGAACGACCGAGGCAACATGGGCCCGGTATGGTAAGGCTTGGGGGGATTGGGTCGCGCTTGAGCATGATTGCGGTGGGTTCAGCTCATCGGCCGAGAGGGTCCAGGGTCTGTTACGCTTGCTCTGGTTCTGGGAGGCTAGCGGGTGTTCCCCGGCCACTGTTTCAGGGAAGCTATCGGGCCTTGGTTTTTGGTTTAACTTGACCCAGGTGCCCGATGTGACAAAGCACTTCATGGTGAAGCTTGCGATGCGCGGTTGGCGTAAAGGCCCGCGGGTGCGGGATGCTCGGAGGCCGGTTTCGGGCGCGCTCCTGTTAGGGATCGCCTCGGTGCTACCGCAGATCTGTTTTTCGGCTTCGGAGTCTAGATTGTTTTTGGTGGCTTTTACTTTCGCCTTTTTTGGGGCCCTTCGGGTCGGGGAATTGGTGAGCCCTAGCAGGGGGACCCCTGGAGGGCTGTTATTGCAGGATGTATTTGTCACGGGCGATTCAGTGCAATTTTTGTTGCGCCGGTCCAAGACTGACGTTTTTGGCAGGGGTACGTGGGTTACCCTTCGTGCCATTCCGGATTCGGCGGTTTGCCCCGTCTCAGCATACCTAGCTTACAGTTCCGGGCGCTCAGTTTTCTCGGGCCCGCTGTTAACTCATGAAGATGGGTCCTACTTGTCTCGATTTCAATTTCTTAGGGTATTTCGCATCGCCCTTGATCGGCTGGGGATCCCTAGCAAGGATTTTGGGGGTCATTCCTTCCGCATTGGGGCCGCAACTGAGGCCTCTCGGCTGGGTTTCTCGGATCAGGCTATTCAGAGGATTGGCAGGTGGGAATCGGGGAGGTTTCGGTCCTATGTACGGCCCCTTGTGTTTTCGCCACAGGGCCCGGCCGTAGGATCTGGCTGATTGGGCATTCGTACGTCTACTGGGCTCACCAGCGGGCTGGGGTACGCCCGGGTGGGACACGCCTTGGAATTCCTCGGGAGCTGGCGGAGGTCCGTTGGTTTGGTTTCCGGGGCATGAGATGGGGCCAGCTCTTGCCGGAGGTCGTGCAGTTGGCCACTTTCCTAGGGGCACCAGATGTGTTGGTGATTCATTTGGGCGGCAACGATCTGGGGGCGCTGCCTGCATGGGGTTTGGGGGAGATAATTAGGCGGGATTTAGCACGCTTGCGTGTATTGTTTCCGCAGCTTTGTTTAGTCTGGTCGGGGATAGTTTCCAGGAACTATTGGGGGCGCGCGCGCGATCAGGGGGCTATTGAGCGATGCAGGATAAAGATTAACAAAAGGGTAGCAAAATTCGTGCTCGGAGTCGGTGGCATTGCGGTGCGTCACCGAATTTTTGAACGAGATGCGGCGATCTATTTTCGCCCGGACGGGGTCCACCTGACCGACGTGGGGTTGGATTTCTTCAACCTGGCTCTGCAGGATGCGCTGGAACAGGCCATGGCATTAGTTGGGGGTCGCGCCCGCTGATCTAGGCTTATATGCAGCTGGCGCTTGTGGCGGGTATGGTCCTTGCCGAACCTGTTGGGAAAGGTGTATACTGGGCGAAGGAATGCTGGGTCTGGTCCCTCCCCTAACCTCGGGCAATGGTTTGGTATTTGGGCGTGCCCTCCGTGCCAGGAAAGGCGGCCAGGGGTTGGCATGGGGAATTGGTGGGCCAAGGTGAAGGCCAATTAGCTTGGACGAGGGGGGAGGGCAGGTGCCCTGGAAAGAGGTACTCCAAGGTTATTAAGGTTCGGTTGGCAAGGACGGGTTGTTGAGTTAAATATATACATTCTTTTATACATGATTTGAATTGGTTTTAATTAATTAATTATATATATGAATAAAGCTGTGGCCTGTTTTATACCACATTTATGTTTCCTGTCTTAATTGGGGAAGGGAAAAGGCGGGGGCGGGGTGGGTGGTACGGTTTGGTAATATTAGTGGGCACCACACATTAGCCACTACCGGCACACAAGGCCCAGAGGAGGCGGGCTGAAAGCTAGCCGGATAGGAGGCATGTGTGGGTGTGGTGGGTGTAGGTGTCATAATTGGGTGTGTCAATTAGAATAAGGGTTGGGTGTGGTCATTTATATACAAGCCATTTTGTCTCCCTTACCTCAGCCATCTTAGATTTAACGGCGTGGTAACATCTCCCTCCCTCCCTCCCTTTGTTATTACTTTGTTATCCTATTCCGTCTTACTAATGGTTTTTTCTTGTCACAGCTGGCGGGTATGGTCCTTGCCGAACCTGTTGGGAAAGGTGTATACTGGGCGAAGGAATGCTGGGTCTGGTCCCTCCCCTAACCTCGGGCAATGGTTTGGTATTTGGGCGTGCCCTCCGTGCCAGGAAAGGCGGCCAGGGGTTGGCATGGGGAATTGGTGGGCCAAGGTGAAGGCCAATTAGCTTGGACGAGGGGGGAGGGCAGGTGCCCTGGAAAGAGGTACTCCAAGGTTATTAAGGTTCGGTTGGCAAGGACGGGTTGTTGAGTTAAATATATACATTCTTTTATACATGATTTGAATTGGTTTTAATTAATTAATTATATATATGAATAAAGCTGTGGCCTGTTTTATACCACATTTATGTTTCCTGTCTTAATTGGGGAAGGGAAAAGGCGGGGGCGGGGTGGGTGGTACGGTTTGGTAATATTAGTGGGCACCACACATTAGCCACTACCGGCACACAAGCCCCAACAGCACTAAGTGAGCTGCTTTTAATTCACAACCTGGATGCACAGAGTTTGAGAAACTACAAACAGATTGTGATCTCTTAAGATATTTCTTCTTGAATGCCGGTTGTTTTGTTGTTCATATCAGAAGGGGTGGCTAAGGAGGCCGGCTTGTGGTGCAGCATTCTGCCAAATATACATATATACTTTATGCAAAAACTAAAAAGATTTGAGTGTGCTAAAATGACAAAATATTAATGAGGCCAAAACCTATCAAATGCATTAAAGTGGTATTTTGTGCCCGGAGTGTCCCTTTAATAAGGGATCACTTTGACAAGTTTTGTTTTGAATATGTTTATTAGAGTCGCAGAAAAGCGTAGGCAGACATTCTATGAATCTGAAAATAACGCATGGTTGCCTGCGCAGAGGCATATGTGTCAGAATAAACATGCAATAGATTAGTTTGGATGTACATTGACTTTGCGACAGGTACATTCACGCA
Source organism: Pelobates fuscus (assembly GCF_036172605.1). NCBI lineage: Eukaryota > Metazoa > Chordata > Amphibia > Anura > Pelobatidae > Pelobates > Pelobates fuscus. The sequence goes on from NC_086319.1 coordinate 15,760,747, forward strand.
TTTTACAGGCTTGTTAGTCATCTGAGCAATACCCATGTCTAACTACGCGTGTGATGGTGCTTTCAGCGTGGGTAGCCGTATTCGTATTGTAATAAACATGCAAATAATTACATTTAGTGTACATAAACTTAGTGAGAGTTGTTTCTGCTGTAGATAAAACCTAAAAATCTACTAAACTGCGGGTAGTTAACCAAGAAAATGTGTCAGTACTGCGCCTGGCTGAAAAGCTCGTTGCACATCTAGCTGACTTGGATAGAGCATGTTAGCATGAGCGCGGCTTAAACATTTGTCCTGTACAAGTTGTTGCCTGTGTAGAGGGGCTTAATACGCGTAACACGCTTTAGATAAAACTGCTGTGCAAAAATACATAATGGAGCTATCTGGTTAGCTAGTATGCAGTAGTAAGCGGCCGTACTACAGTTGTAATCTAATAACACTTCAATCAATAATCAAAACTACAAACTGTACCAACTTTTAACCTAGAACGCACACCCATAGGGGAGCGGACAAAATTAATCTGGAGCTTTTATCACTGTCAACGGTTGCAGGGCTGGTCTGTCCATGAGACTAGAGCGCTTAGGGCCGCTCCTTGTGCAGTTGCCTTGTCGTTCCTGGGGCGCCGAGCCTCCATCCGTCCTCCCCGCAACAACTCCAGTCCGTCACCAGGGTCCTCCGTAGCCCTGTGGGCACTCGGGAGCAGGGGCTATCCATTCGACTCCCACACCTAGAGTCCACGGGCCCCACGCTCCCTGCACCTCCCCAACACTACCCAAGATCCCGGACTCAGAGGAGCGTGTTGCCCACTGTCTCACCCGGCGCCGGCCACTGTCGTAGAGCCGGCGCGCACCCCCCCGGCCACCGGTCCGCCGGAGGGGTCGCGCAGGCCCGCCCCACCGGGCTCACGGCCTCAGGGACATGGCCATCTGGGGACCCCACATACCCAGGGGCCGGGGCATCCACTCCTCCAGCGTGCAGGCAGTCATCACGGGGTTCCATCCAGTGCTCGGCAGTGCCCAAGTCCGCATGGGCCGTTCAGTATGACCCTCCATAGCCATTACTCTCCAGTTTCACCCCTCCGGTTTTGTGGAGGTACTGTTAGTGCGTGCTCTCGCCCGTGATGGGGCCAGTCCCTTCTGCTCCCGGTCTGGGTGCTCTCTCGGGCGGGTGTTTCAGTGCCCGTGCGTGTTTCTCCAATGTGGCTGGCTGGCTGAGTTACGTGCAGCCGGTGCCAGTGCAGGCGGTCGGCATCCGAACCCCGCGGGTATCTCCGTTGCGGTCCGCGCCGCCTCCTGGAAGCCAGGATATCCCCCTCCGGCCACCGGGGGGGGCAGGGCCGGGCCCGGTATCTCCCCCTGTCCAGATATCTGTCGCGGGATGTCTCTGCTCCGCGTTGCCAGCAATGGCCGCCTGCATTCTGGAGCTCTGCCACGTGTAGGCCGGTCCCGGCACTCTCGTCTTGCCTGGCTTGCGTCGGGCATCGTACCGGCATCTGGGGTAAGCTGACTCCTGTCCCACTTCGTGAATGGCGGGGTATTGTGCTCTTTTTGAGATTATTTTAGGGTCTTTTTAGCGGTATAGTGCAGGAGCCCATGTTCATGGCGTCCGATCGGCCCGGCGGCCCGGCCCGGCGGCCCGGCCCGGCCCGGCCCGGCCCCCTTTTGACAAGTTTTGACATTTATAGAATATTTAACAAAATTATCAGTATTTCAAAAACGTTACAAAAAAATATTTTACACAAATAGCAGTTTTCGGACTTCTGCGGAATTAAATTATGTTGTATAAAGATAGCAGGGCAATTTTGAAGTGAATTAAAGTTATTTGTCCCTTATCGGTGCATTTAGTTTTGAAGATAAAACTGTGTTATACCAGAGATTAAATGTCAGCTAAGCTTGAAGTGAAAATCTGAGCCATAAATTCAATTTTCCATAGGTCCAACCACAGTCTGACCATGAACTTTATAAATGATAGATTAGGGTCGGCCTTATCTTCTTATTACACATCTTATTACACATCCCTGGCAAGTAATCAGCATCACTCGATGTAAGGGGCAATTTAATCAGGTTCTCTCAACCATATAACCTAAGAGGCCCAACATCCTCCGGAGAGTAGGGTAAGTAAACATATATTTATAGTTACCCCTCTCGTACCTTGCACAGAAGGAGGATTCATTAGTTTGTTCTATGGATTCTATTGTATTTATTAGAATTAAAGAACATTGGTTTCGTTTCTTGATGTAAAAAAATGTATGCACTAAAGAGCAAAGGGAATATCATGTTTTTATAAAGTATTTTTACAAATGGTCAAAATGTATATTTCTTGTTGCCAAAGACGAAGACAGAGGGAATAGTTAAGTACAGGGCTCAGCAATCTGTTACTTCCATTCGCGAGAAATGTAATGATATTTGAACAATGGACTACACCGGCATGTTGTGGTATCACAGAAACGGTTGTTTTTTTCTCCAGACGTATATACGGTGAAAATAATTAATATCAGCCTTATTTAGCCCAAAATAGAAAATGTTTTTGCCATATGGAGTTCAGATTGTCCGAAGCTCGTTAAAGAAAAATAGATTTGGAAACAGAATGAGACAAACCAAACGGACAAGTAAATGGGTCAATCCGTGTACTGCAAGTATATTCATAATATGTATATGTTTTGTGGAACACTGATAGCTTCATTATCTCCAACTGGTTTACAGATCAAGTGTAGACAACTAAGTGAAGACCAATGCTAACAGTATTACATAATCTAGGTATATAATCTAGGTCAGGGGTGGACAACCTTTGGAACTCCCGATGTTGTGGACTACATATCCCTAAACTTTGTATAATCACCAGAAAAACTACAGATTAATGTAGGGCTTGAAAAATTTGCTTTGAATCTAGGAGCCAGTTTAAAAAGTTTGAAGCCAGGATTTATTTTTATCTTACAAAGCTTTATTTTTAATGACAAAAATACAGTTCTTAGAGGGACACTATAGTCTCCTGGACGCTGCAGGCTTTTCAAGGTAAACACTGCATTTTCAGAGAAAAGGCAGTGTTTACATTGATGCCTAGTAACACCTCTAGGTGCAGTCACTCAGACAGCCTCTGGAGGTGCTTCCTGTGTCAGTGCTGCACAGTGCACAGTACCTACATCTCCACGCTCTGCATGGAGGCGCTGAACATTCCCATACAGATGCACTGATTCAATTAATCTCTATGAGGGGATGCTGATTGGCGCAGCGTTTTGCAGCGCATGCGCAATAGCGTACAAATATTTTCCTATAGGAAAGCTTGATGATCTCAGCCATAGAGGTTGGGCCAGCTGTGGGGAGACCGGCACGGGCATGGGAAAAAAGGCGAGTAAAAAACACCATTCTCACACATTTACAGAGAAACACGCACAGACAGGCAGACACACACGCCTCCCTACCTTTGGGAGAGCTGGAGTGGATTGGCTTTCCCTGGGGTCCAGTTGGCGGTCAGCTGTGGGAGAGTGAAGGTGGGCGGCCGGCTGTAGGCTGTCATATTCCGGCCCCAGTATCACTAAGTGTTGTGCGAGAGAGCAGAGCAGGGAGATCACAGCTCCCCCGCCACCCACCTATAGTATGGGCATTCAGCCACCCGCCTCTGATGAAATGGTTCACAAATCCCAGGTGCCAGGACATAATATGGTACAGAAATCAACCACCGGAAAAGTCCTATGTGAGTGAGAGGAGATGAAGACAGAGCTCTACGTAGAACAAAATGCACTGTGAAGCTCTGTGTAGTGTTTTAATACTTACTAATTAATCCCATTGCTGCCTCCCATTGGTGGCGGGGCTGGGGATGCGCTCTCGTGGAGATCTTCCATGCTATAGTCTTATAGTTTGCAAGGCAGAGAGATATGGCCTTCCAATTCTTCGAGCAGACACGCCCCCTGTTTTTTGGCATGTTTGTCCTTTTGGGCGGTTCTTATTACGTCATTTACATCAGTGGCCGACCCTTTTACCCTATCCACGACATCGTATTTTATCGGACACTGCTGTTAGAAGATATGGATTTACTTGAGAGGTGAAAGCGAGAGATTAGCATGACGCGTTGGAGGTTTAGTGTCTTCTGTCAATAGAATTCTGTAATTAGGTACATCATAATTGTCAGGACCAGGCCCAATGAGCTCTTATTCTGGCCCTGAGTGTATGTATATTATATTTATATAGCGCTAACAGGTGTACTCAGCACTTTACAGGTTACATTACAGTAGAGGGAGGTACAGTAAGTGCAGTAGGTATACAGTGTATGTATATTTTATTTATATAGCGCTAACAGGTGTACTCAGCACTTTACAGGTTACATTACAGTAGAGGGAGGTACAGTAAGTGCAGTAGGTATACAGTGTATGTATATTATATTTATATAGCACTAACAGGTGTACTCAGCACTTTACAGGTTACATTACAGTAGGGGGAGGTACAGTAAGTGCAGTAGGTATACAGTGTATGTATATTATATTTATACAGCGCTAACAGGTGTACTCAGCACGTTACAGGTTACATTACAGTAGAAGGAGGTACAGTAAGTGCAGTAGGTATACAGTGTATGTATATTTTATTTATATAGCCCTAACAGGTGTACTCAGCACTTTACAGGTTACATTACAGTAGATGGGAGTACAGTAAGTGCAGTAGGTATACTGTGTATGTATATTATATTTATACAGCGCTAACAGGTGTACTGAGTATGTTACAGGTTACATTACAGCAGGGGGAGGTACAGTAAGTGCTGTAGGTATACAGTGTATGTATATTTTATTTATATAGCGCTAACAGGTATACTCAGGACTTTACAGGTTACATTACAGCAGAGGTAGGTACAGTAAGTGCAGTAGGTATACAGTATATGCATATTGTATCTATATAGCGCTAACAGGGGTACTCAGCACTTTACAGGTTACATTACAGTAGAGGGAGGTACAGTAAGTGCAGTACGTATACAGTGTATGCATATTTTATTTACATAGTGCTAACAGGTGCACTCAGCACTTTACAGGTTACATTGCAGTAGAGGGAGGTACAGTAAGTGCAGTAGGTATACAGTGTATGTATATTATATTTATATAGCGCTAAAAGGTGTACTCAGCACGTTACAAGTTACATTACAGTAGAGGGAGGTAAGTAAGTGCAGTAGCTATACAGTGTATGCATATTTTATTTATATATCACGAACAGGTGTACTCCGCACTTTACAGGTTGCATTACAGTAGAGGGAGGTACAGTAAGTGCAATAGGTATACAGTGTGTGTATATTTTATTTATATAGTGTTAACAGGTGCACTCAGCGCTTTACAGGTTACATTACAGTAGATGGGAGTACAGTAAGTGCAGTAGGTATACAGTGTATGTATATTATATTTATATAGTTCTAACAGGTGTACTCGGCACTTTACAGGTTACATTACAGTAGAGGGAGGTACAGTAAGTGCAATAGGTATACAGTGTGTGTATATTTTATTTATATAGTGTTAACAGGTGCACTCAGCGCTTTATAGGTTACATTACAGTAGAGGGAGGTACAGTAAGTGCAGTAGGTATACAGTGTATGTATATTATATTTATATAGTGCTAACAGGTGTACTCTGCACTTTACAGGTTACATTACAGTAGGTGGGAGTACAGTATGTGCAGTAGGTATACAGTGTATGTATATTTTATTTATATAGTGCTTACAGGTGCACTCAGCACTTTACAGTTTACATTGCAGTAGAGGGAGGTACAGTAAGTGCAGTAGGTATACAGTGTATGTATATTATATTTATATAGTGCTAACAGGTGTACTCGGCACTTTACAGGTTACATTACAGTAGGGGGAGGTACAGTAAGTACAGTAGGTATACAGTGTATGTATATTATATTTATATAGCGCTAACAGGTGTGCTAAGTATGTTATAGGATACATTACAGCAGAGGTAGGTACAGTACGTGCAGTAGGTATACAGTGTATGTATATTATATTTATATAGCGCTAACAGGTGTACTCAGCACGTTACAGGTTACATTACAGTAGAGGGAGGTACAGTCAGTGCAGTAGGTATAAAGTATATGTATATTCTATTTATATAGCGCTAACAGGTGTACTCAGCACTTTACAGGTTACATTACAGTAGAGGGAGATACAGTAAGTGCAGTAGGTATACAGTGTATGTATATTTTATTTATATAGCGCTAACAGGTGTACTCAGCACTTTACAGGTTACATTACAGTAGAGGGAGGTACAGTAAGTGCAGTAGGTATACAGTGTATGTATATTTTATTTATATAGCGCTAACAGGTGTACTCAGCACTTTACAGGTTACATTACAGTAGAGGGAGGTACAGTAAGTGCATTAGGAATACAGTGTATGTATATTTTATTTATATAGCGCTAACAGGTGTACTCAGTACTTTACAGGTTACATTACAGTAGAGGGAGGTACAGTAAGTGCAGTAGGTATACAGTGTATGTATATTATATTTAGATAGCGCTAACAGGTGTACTCAGCACTTTACAGGTTACATTACAGTAGAGGGAGGTACAGTAAGTGCAGTAGGTATACAGTGTATGTATATTATATTTATATATCGCTAACAGGTGTACTCAGCACTTTACAGGTTACATTACAGTAGAGGGAGGTACAGTAAGTACAGTAGGTATACAGTGTATGTATATTATATTTATATAGCGCTAACAGGTGTACTCAGCACTTTACAGGTTACATTACAGTAGAGGGAGGTACAGTAAGTGCAGTAGGTACACAGTGTATGTATATTATATTTATATAGCGCTAACAGGTGTACTCAGCACGTTACAGGTTACATTACAGTAGAGGGAGGTACAGTAACTGCAGTAGGTATACAGTGTATGTATATTATATTTATATAGCGCTAACAGGTGTACTCAGCACTTTACAGGTTACATTACAGTAGAGGGAGATACAGTAAGTGCAGTAGGTATACAGTGTATGTATATTTTATTTATATAGCGCTAACAGGTGTACTCAGTACTTTACAGGTTACATTACAGTAGAGGGAGGTACAGTAAGTGCAGTAAGTATACAGTGTATGTATATTTTATTTATATAGCGCTAACAGGTGTACTCAGTACTTTACAGGTTACATTACAGTAGAGGGAGGTACAGTAAGTGCATTAGGAATACAGTGTATGTATATTTTATTTATATAGCGCTAACAGGTGTACTCAGTACTTTACAGGTTACATTACAGTAGAGGGAGGTACAGTAAGTGCAGTAGGTATACAGTGTATGTATTTTTTTATTTATATAGCGCTAACAGGTGTACTCAGCACTTTACAGGTTACATTACAGTAGAGGGAGATACAGTAAGTACAGTAGGTATACAGTGTATGTATATTTTATTTATATAGCGCTAACAGGTGTACTCAGCACTTTACAGGTTACATTACAGTAGAGGGAGGTACAGTAAGTGCAGTAGGTATACAGTGTATGTATATTTTATTTATATAGCGCTAACAGGTGTACTCAGTACTTTACAGGTTACATTACAGTAGAGGGAGGTACAGTAAGTGCAGTAGGTACACAGTGTATGTATATTATATTTATATAGCGCTAACAGGTGTACTCAGCACGTTACAGGTTACATTACAGTAGAGGGAGGTACAGTAAGTGCAGTAGGTATACAGTGTGTGTACATTATATTTATATAGCGCTAACAGGTGTACTCAGCACTTTACAGGTTACATTACAGTAGAGGGAGGTACAGTAAGTGCAGTAGGTACACAGTGTATGTATATTATATTTATATAGCGCTAACAGGTGTACTCAGCACGTTACAGGTTACATTACAGTAGAGGGAGGTACAGTAAGTGCAGTAGGTATACAGTGTATGTATATTATATTTATATAGCGCTAACAGGTGTACTCAGTACTTTACAGGTTACATTACAGTAGAGGGAGGTACAGTAAGTGCAGTAGGTACACAGTGTATGTATATTATATTTATATAGCGCTAACAGGTGTACTCAGCACTTTACAGGTTACATTACAGTAGAGGGAGGTACAGTAAGTGCAGTAGGTATACAGTGTATGTATATTATATTTATATAGCACTAACAGGTGTACTCAGCACTTTACAGGTTACATTACAGTAGAGGGAGGTACAGTAAGTGCAGTAGGTACACAGTGTATATATATTATATTTATATAGCGCTAACAGGTGTACTCAGCACGTTACAGGTTACATTACAGTAGAGGGAGGTACAGTAAGTGCAGTAGGTATACAGTGTATGTATATTATATTTATATAGTGCTAACAGGTGTATTCAGCACTTTACAGGTTACATTACAGTAGAGGGAGGTACAGTAAGTGCAGTAGGTATACAGTGTATGTATATTATATTTATATAGCGCTAACAGGTGTACTCAGCATTTTACAGGTTACATTACAGTAGAGGGAGGTACAGTAAGTGCAGTAGGTATTCAGTGTATGTATATTTTATTTATATAGCGCTAACAGGTCTACTCAGTACTTTACAGGTTAAATTACAGTAGAGGGAGGTACAGTAAGTGCAGTAGGTATACAGTGTGTGTATATTATATTTATATAGCGCTAACAGGTGTACTCAGCACTTTACAGGTTACATTACAGTAGAGGGAGGTACAGTAAGTGCAGTAGGTATACAGTGTATGTATATTTTATTTATACAGCGCTAACAGGTGTACTCAGCACTTTACAGGTTACATTACAGTAGAGGGAGGTACAGTAAGTGCAGTAGGTATACAGTGTATGTATATTATATTTATATAGCGCTAACAGGTGCACTCAGCACTTTACAGGTTACATTACAGTAGAGGGAGGTACAGTAAGTTCACTAGGTATACAGTGTATGTATATTTTATTTATATATCTCTAACAGGTGTACTCAGCACTTTACAGGTTACATTACAGTAGAGGGAGGTACAGTAAGTGCAGTAGGTATACAGTGTATGTATATTATATTTATATATCGCTAACAGGTGTACTCAGCACTTTACATGTTACATTACAGTAGAGGGAGGTACAGTAAGTGCAGTAGGTATACAGTGTATGTATATTTTATTTATATATCGCTAACAGGTGTACTCAGCACTTTACAGGTTACATTACAGTAGAGGGAGGTACAGTAAGTAGAGTAGGTATACAGTGTATGTATATTATATTTATATAGTGCTAACAGGTGTACTCAGCACTTTACAGGTTACATTACAGTAGAGGGAGGTACAGTAAGTGCAGTAGATATACAGTGTATGTATATTTTATTTATATAGCGCTAACAGGTGTACTCAGCACATTACAGGTTACATTACAGTAGAGGGAGGTACAGTAAGTGCAGTAGGTATACAGTGTATTTATATTTTATTTATATAGCGCTAACAGGTGTACTCAGTACTTTACAGGTTACATTACAGTAGAGGGAGGTACAGTAAGTGCAGCAGGTATACAGTGTGTGTACATTATATTTATATAGCGCTAACAGGTGTACTCAGCACTTTACAGGTTACATTACAGTAGAGGGAGGTACAGTAAGTGCAGTAGGTACACAGTGTATGTATATTATATTTATATAGCGCTAACAGGTGTACTCAGCACGTTACAGGTTACATTACAGTAGAGGGAGGTACAGTAAGTGCAGTAGGTATACAGTGTATGTATATTATATTTATATAGCGCTAACAGGTGTACTCAGTACTTTACAGGTTACATTACAGTAGAGGGAGGTACAGTAAGTGCAGTAGGTACACAGTGTATGTATATTATATTTATATAGCGCTAACAGGTGTACTCAGCACTTTACAGGTTACATTACAGTAGAGGGAGGTACAGTAAGTGCAGTAGGTATACAGTGTATGTATATTATATTTATATAGCGCTAACAGGTGTACTCAGCATTTTACAGGTTACATTACAGTAGAGGGAGGTACAGTAAGTGCAGTAGGTATTCAGTGTATGTATATTTTATTTATATAGCGCTAACAGGTCTACTCAGTACTTTACAGGTTACATTACAGTAGAGGGAGGTACAGTAAGTGCAATAGGTATACAGTGTGTGTATATTATATTTATATAGCGCTAACAGGTGTACTCAGCACTTTACAGGTTACATTATAGTAGAGGGAGGTACAGTAAGTGCAGTAGGTACACAGTGTATGTATATTTTATTTATATAGCGCTAACAGGTGTACTCAGTACTTTACAGGTTACATTACAGTAGAGGGAGGTACAGTAAGTGCAGTAGGTATACAGTGTATGTATATTTTATTTATATAGTGCTAACAGGTGTACTCAGCACTTTACAGGTTACATTACAGTAGAGGGAGGTACAGTAAGTGCAGTAGGTATACAGTGTATGTATATTATATTTATATAGCACTAACAGGTGTACTCAGCACTTTACAGGTTACATTACAGTAGAGGGAGGTACAGTAAGTGCAGTAGGTACACAGTGTATGTATATTTTATTTATATAGCGCTAACAGGTCTACTCAGTACTTTACAGGTTACATTACAGTAGAGGGAGGTACAGTAAGTGCAGTAGGTATACAGTGTGTATATTATATTAATATAGCGCTAACAGGTGTACTCAGCACTTTACAGGTTACATTACAGTAGAGGGAGGTACAGTAAGTGCAGTAGGTACACAGTGTATGTATATTTTATTTATATAGCGCTAACAGGTGTACTCAGTACTTTACAGGTTACATTACAGTAGAGGGAGGTACAGTAAGTGCAGTAGGTATACAGTGTATGTATATTTTATTTATATAGCGCTAACAGGTGTACTCAGCACTTTACAGGTTACATTACAGTAGAGGGAGGTACAGTAAGTGCAGTAGGTATACAGTGTATGTATATTATATTTATATAGCACTAACAAGTGTACTCAGCACTTTACAGGTTACATTACAGTAGAGGGAGGTACAGTAAGTGCAGTAGGTACACAGTGTATGTATATTATATTTATATAGCGCTAACAGGTGTACTCAGCACGTTACAGGTTACATTACAGTAGAGGGAGGTACAGTAAGTGCAGTAGGTATACAGTGTATGTATAGATTTATATAGTGCTAACAGGTGTACTCAGCACTTTACAGGTTACATTACAGTAGAGGGAGGTACAGTAAGTGCAGTAGGTATACAGTGTGTGTATATTTTATTTATATAGTGCTAACAGGTGTACTCAGCACTTTACAGGTTACATTACAGTAGAGGGAGGTACAGTAAGTGCAGTAGGTATACAGTGTATGCATATTTGTATGCATGCACAGTGTGTGCATGCGCGCGGTGTGAGCGGCCGCGAGCTGAGCTGACTGACAAATCAGCTCGCGGTCTTTGCCCGCCCCCCTCCTCCGCTGACAGGCTGGAGAGAGAAGGCGCGCACACAGTGCCTTCTCTCTCCTACACACGTCAGACGTATCTTAATACGTCTGACGTGTACAGGACCTTTTTAGGGCCCTGCGTGATAGGAAGTTCCTCTGGTGGCCGTCTGAGTGACGGCCACTGGAGGTATTCCTATCAATCAATGTAAACACTGTATTTTCTCTGAAAATACAGTGTTTACATTAGATTGCCTGCAGGGAGCTATAGATCTCACCTGAACAACTTAATTAAGCTGTAGTTGTTCAGGTGACTATAGTGTCCCTTTAACTTACTATGGAAAAATATATGTAATTGTCTTTCATAGAATGATCTCATCGTATGTAAGGTTGCATTCATTTAATCATATATACAATAGCTATTTACAAATAATTACTAAATCCTCCATAAATGCAATTTGCTTTTGCACAGTGTTAAGTTCATTGTATGTGTATATGTACTGCTGGTAATGATCCCACTGGTGCTGTAGGTGTTGGTGCTCACCAATCTGGATGTAAAAGATGTAAAGATCACCTCACCGACACCCGGTGTGTATACGTGTGGTCACAGGGGCCGTTGAAGCGACATGGACGTCCCGAGCGCGCAGCCCAAGGACTGTCTGCAACGCTGACCACACGTATACACACCGGGTGTCGGTGAGGTGATCTTTACATCCGGCCTTCTCAGCTCTTCATACTAAGAGAACATCCAGATTGGTGAGATCCTCCCATATATAGAGATCTCCATAGTGCACTATCTTTTTGGACTGTGGCATATCAGGACTTTATTATTTGTCTTTTTTCTTTTTTCTTTCTTTTTTCGGATTTTTAATTTTTTTTCTATTTTTTCTTTTTCATTATGACTTCATATAGGCAGCAGCATTTGGTACCGTGCTAAAACATTTTTTTTGCCTCTACAGCACCAGTGGTATCATTACCAGCAGTACATATAGACATACAATGAACTTAACACTGTGCAAAAGCAAATAGCATTTATGGAGGATTTAGTAATTATTTGTAAATAGCTATTGTATATATGATTAAATGAATGCAACCTTACATACGATGAGATCATTCTATGAAAGACAATTACATATATTTTTCCATAGTAAGTTAAGAGAACAATAAATATTGTTTTGGGGTTAACCTCGAATACCTGCACCTAATGACGTCATTGAGTGCCAGCACACATTGTATTTTTGTACGGTGTATGTATATTTTATTTATATAGCGCTAACAAGTGTACTTAGCACTTTACAGGTTACATTACAGTAGAGTGAGAGGTAGAGGGGTGCAGAATTAGGATTAGGTAGAGGGGTGCAGGAGCCCCAGGATTAGGAGGAGGTAGAGGGGAGCAGAATTCGGATTAGGTAGAGGGGTGCAGGAGCCCCAGGATTAGGAGGTGGTAGAGGGGTGCAGAATTCGGATTAGGTAGAGGGGTGCAGGAGCCCCAGGATTAGGAGGAGGTAGAGGGGAGCAGAATTCGGATTAGGTAGAGGGGTGCAGGAGCCCCAGGATTAGGAGGAGGTAGAGGGGAGCAGAATTAGGATTAGGTAGAGGGGTGCAGGAGCTCCAGGATTAGGGGGAGACAGAGGGGTGCAGGATTAGGAGGAGGTAGAGGGTGCCTGTGGGTGTGAGTGACTCCATACACGTGCCTGCAGGATGTGAGGATCACATTGCTGTGCGATGCACAGAGAGCAGGTGCAGGGCGGAGCTGGGGGGATCAGGGAGGGGCAGGCTCAGTTTGGGGAAGGCTGCACAGTGATCTTTCTATAAGGTGAACAAGGAGCCTGAAAACTATGGTGACATCATTTACAGAGCTGCGATCCTTGCAGGCACAGAGACACGCTTAAAATAGGTGGCACTCCTCCACAGGTGGCACTTAATCACAGGTCGAACTCCTCCACAGGTGGCACTTAATCACAGGTCGAACTCCTCCACAGGTGGCACTTAATCACAGGTGACACTCTTCCACTAGAGAAACCTTTTCACTAGACAGTCCTTCACAGGTGACACTCCTCCACAGGTGGCACTTCTTGACAGGTGACAGACACTCCTCCACAGGTGAGTCAAGAGTCCATGACGTCCCCATGGTAGTTAACCAGGTTATATAAGCTTGGTGAAGTTCATTATTCTGTCCATGTTGCAGTGCAGTCAGTGAATGGTTCCTTCCTGGTTACAGTATTTATAACTGCCATGTTATCATGTATGATGATAGATTATTATTATTATTGTTGTTGTTGTTGTTGTTTTTAGACAGTTATGGCTCACTTGTGGCACTGCTGATACCTGGCATATAGCCAGTCTGGCTCAGCATTATGGGGAATGTAGTTTATAGATATCTGTCAGTCACTGTTTAACCCTTTAATGGACTTTCTATATTTATTATTCTGCATTTTAATAAATATCTTCTTGTGTCTGGGTCTCTGCTATTGTTTACATAATTCCACGTGACCTGGAACCAGGAATTGGTTTGAATGTTACTGGGAAAAGCCCTTCGCTTGAAATAAGTGAATAAGAATAAATGTATCATATATTCCCTGTGAGACCGGGGGTTCTGTGTGTAATTATTGGCTAATTTATTGTATTTTGGATGTTGTCTTACAAAGGCCCTGATTTAATATTTATGTAAAAACTTTTAAATGTATTGAATATTATGAAAACCTTTTTAATTTGGTATTTTTTTCACATTTATATATATAACAAATTGTTTATTCCTCATTTTCGGGTCCATATATATATTTTTTTATATCCTAATATTTTGAAAACAGTGTCATTACAATGCGATATAATACAGTGTCATTACAGTGCGATATAATACAGTGTCATTACTATGCGATATAATACAGTGTCATTACAGTGCGATATAATACAGTGTTATTACAGTGCGATATAATACAGTGTCATTACAGTGCGATATAATACAGTGTCATTACAGTGCGATATAATACAGTGTCATTACAGTGCGATATAATACAGTGTTATTACAGTGCGATAGAATACAGTGTCATTACAGTGCGATATAATACAGTGTTATTACAGTGCGATAGAATACAGTGTCATTACAGTGCGATATAATACAGTGTCATTACAGTGCGATATAATACAGTGTCATTACAGTGCGATATAATACAGTGTCATTACAGTGCGATATAATACAGTGTCATTACAGTGCGATATAATACAGTGTCATTACAGTGCGATATAATACAGTGTCATTACAGTGCGATATAATACAGTGTCATTACAGTGCGATATAATACAGTGTTATTACAGTGCGATATAATACAGTGTTATTACAGTGCGATATAATACAGTGTTATTACAGTGCGATATAATACAGTGTCATTACAGTGCGATATAATACAGTGTTATTACAGTGCGATATAATACAGTGTTATTACAGTGCGATATAATACAGTGTTATTACAGTGCGATATAATACAGTGTCATTACAGTGCGATATAATACAGTGTCATTACAGTGCGATATAATACAGTGTCATTACAGTGCGATATAATACAGTGTTATTACAGTGCGATATAATACAGTGTCATTACAGTGCGATATAATACAGTGTCATTACAGTGCGATATAATACAGTGTCATTACAGTGCGATATAATACAGTGTCATTACAGTGCGATATAATACAGTGCCATTACAGTGCAATATAACGCAGTGTCATTACAGTGCGATATAATACAGTGCCATTACAGTGCGATATAACGCAGTGTCATTACAGTGCGATATAATACAGTGTTATTACAGTGCGATATAACACAGTGTTATTACAGTGCGATATAATACAGTGTCATTACAGTGCGATATAATACAGTGTTATTACAGTGCGATATAATACAGTGTCATTACATTGCGATATAATACAGTGTCATTACAGTGCGATATAATACAGTGTCATTACAGTGCGATATAATACAGTGTCATTACAGTGCGATATAATACAGTGTTATTACAGTGCGATATAATACAGTGTCATTACAGTGCGATATAATACAGTGTTATTACAGTGCGATATAATACAGTGTCATTACAGTGCGATATAATACAGTGTTATTACAGTGCGATATAATACAGTGTTATTACAGTGCGATATAATACAGTGTCATTACAGTGCGATATAATACAGTGTCATTACAGTGCGATATAATACAGTGTCATTACAGTGCGATATAATACAGTGTCATTACAGTGCGATATAATACAGTGTCATTACAGTGCGATATAATGCAGTGTCATTACAGTGCGATATAATACAGTGTCATTACAGTGCGATATAACGCAGTGTTATTACAGTGCGATATAATACAGTGTCATTACAGTGCGATATAACACAGTGTTATTACAGTGCGATATAATACAGTGTCATTACAGTGCGATATAATACAGTGTCATTACAGTGCGATATAATACAGTGTCATTACAGTGCGATATAATACAGTGTCATTACAGTGCGATATAATACAGTGTCATTACAGTGCGATATAATACAGTGTCATTACAGTGCGATATAACGCAGTGTCATTACAGTGCGATATAATACAGTGTCATTACAGTGCGATATAACGCAGTGTCATTACAGTGCGATATAATACAGTGTTATTACAGTGCGATATAATACAGTGTCATTACAGTGCGATATAATACAGTGTCATTACAGTGCGATATAATACAGTGTCATTACAGTGCGATATAATACAGTGTCATTACAGTGCGATATAATACAGTGTCATTACAGTGCGATATAATACAGTGTCATTACAGTGCGATATAATACAGTGTCATTACAGTGCGATATAATACAGTGTCATTACAGTGCGATATAACGCAGTGTCATTACAGTGCGATATAACACAGTGTCATTACAGTGCGATATAACACAGTGTCATTACAGTGCGATATAACACAGTGTTATTACAGTGCGATATAATACAGTGTCATTACAGTGCGATATAATACAGTGTCATTACAGTGCGATATAACGCAGTGTCATTACAGTGCGATATAACGCAGTGTCATTACAGTGCGATATAACACAGTGTCATTACAGTGCGATATAACACAGTGTCATTACAGTGCGATATAATACAGTGTCATTACAGTGCGATATAATACAGTGCCATTACAGTGCGATATAATACAGTGCCATTACAGTGCGATATAATACAGTGTTATTACAGTGCGATATAATACAGTGCCATTACAGTGCGATATAATACAGTGTTATTACAGTGCGATATAATACAGTGTTATTACAGTGCGATATAATACAGTGTCATTACAGTGCGATATAATACAGTGTCATTACAGTGCGATATAATACAGTGTCATTACAGTGCGATATAATACAGTGTTATTACAGTGCGATATAATACAGTGTCATTACAGTGCGATATAATACAGTGCCATTACAGTGCGATATAATACAGTGTCATTACAGTGCGATATAATACAGTGTTATTACAGTGCGATATAATACAGTGTCATTACAGTGCGATATAATACAGTGTTATTACAGTGCGATATAATACAGTGTCATTACAGTGCGATATAATACAGTGTCATTACAGTGCGATATAATACAGTGTTATTACAGTGCGATATAATACAGTGTCATTACAGTGCGATATAATACAGTGTCATTACAGTGCGATATAACGCAGTGTCATTACAGTGCGATATAATACAGTGTCATTACAGTGCGATATAACGCAGTGTCATTACAGTGCGATATAATACAGTGTCATTACAGTGCGATATAACACAGTGTTATTACAGTGCGATATAATGCAGTGTCATTACAGTGCGATATAATACAGTGTCATTACAGTGCGATATAACGCAGTGTCATTACAGTGCGATATAATACAGTGTCATTACAGTGCGATATAATACAGTGTCATTACAGTGCGATATAATACAGTGTCATTACAGTGCGATATAATACAGTGTCATTACAGTGCGATATAATACAGTGTCATTACAGTGCGATATAATACAGTGTCATTACAGTGCGATATAATACAGTGTCATTACAGTGCGATATAATACAGTGTCATTACAGTGCGATATAATAGTGTCATTACAGTGCGATATAATACAGTGTCATTACAGTGCGATATAATACAGTGTCATTACAGTGCGATAGAATACAGTGTCATTACAGTGCGATATAATACAGTGTCATTACAGTGCGATATAATACAGTGTTATTACAGTGCGATAGAATACAGTGTCATTACAGTGCGATAGAATACAGTGTTATTACAGTGCGATATAATACAGTGTCATTACAGTGCGATATAATACAGTGTCATTACAGTGCGATATAATACAGTGTCATTACAGTGCGATATAATACAGTGTCATTACAGTGCGATATAATACAGTGTCATTACAGTGCGATATAACGCAGTGTTATTACAGTGCGATATAATGCAGTGTCATTACAGTGCGATATAACGCAGTGTCATTACAGTGCGATATAACACAGTGTCATTACAGTGCGATATAATACAGTGTCATTACAGTGCGATATAATGCAGTGTTATTACAGTGCGATATAATGCAGTGTCATTACAGTGCGATATAATGCAGTGTCATTACAGTGCGATATAACGCAGTGTTATTACAGTGCGATATAATACAGTGTCATTACAGTGCGATATAACACAGTGTCATTACAGTGCGATATAATACAGTGTCATTACAGTGCGATATAATACAGTGTCATTACAGTGCGATATAATACAGTGTCATTACAGTGCGATATAATACAGTGTCATTACAGTGCGATATAATACAGTGTCATTACAGTGCGATATAATACAGTGTCATTACAGTGCGATATAATACAGTGTCATTACAGTGCGATATAATACAGTGTCATTACAGTGCGATATAATACAGTGTCATTACAGTGCGATATAATACAGTGTCATTACAGTGCGATATAATGCAGTGTCATTACAGTGCGATATAATGCAGTGTCATTACAGTGCGATATAATGCAGTGTCATTACAGTGCGATATAATACAGTGTCATTACAGTGCGATATAATACAGTGTCATTACAGTGCGATATAATACAGTGTCATTACAGTGCGATATAATACAGTGTCATTACAGTGCGATATAATACAGTGTCATTACAGTGCGATATAATACAGTGTCATTACAGTGCGATATAACGCAGTGTCATTACAGTGCGATATAATACAGTGTCATTACAGTGCGATATAACACAGTGTCATTACAGTGCGATATAATACAGTGTCATTACAGTGCGATATAACGCAGTGTCATTACAGTGCGATATAATACAGTGTCATTACAGTGCGATATAACGCAGTGTCATTACAGTGCGATATAACGCAGTGTCATTACAGTGCGATATAATACAGTGTCATTACAGTGCGATATAACGCAGTGTCATTACAGTGCGATATAATACAGTGTCATTACAGTGCGATATAATACAGTGTCATTACAGTGCGATATAATACAGTGTCATTACAGTGCGATATAATACAGTGTCATTACAGTGCGATATAATACAGTGTCATTACAGTGCGATATAATACAGTGTCATTACAGTGCGATATAATACAGTGTCATTACAGTGCGATATAATGCAGTGTCATTACAGTGCGATATAATGCAGTGTCATTACAGTGCGATATAACGCAGTGTCATTACAGTGCGATATAACGCAGTGTCATTACAGTGCGATATAACGCAGTGTCATTACAGTGCGATATAATACAGTGTCATTACAGTGCGATATAATACAGTGTCATTACAGTGCGATATAATGCAGTGTCATTACAGTGCGATATAACGCAGTGTCATTACAGTGCGATATAACGCAGTGTCATTACAGTGCGATATAACGCAGTGTCATTACAGTGCGATATAATACAGTGTCATTACAGTGCAATATAATGCAGTGTCATTACAGTGCGATATAATACAGTGTCATTACAGTGCGATATAATGCAGTGTCATTACAGTGCGATATAATACAGTGTCATTACAGTGCGATATAATACAGTGTCATTACAGTGCGATATAATACAGTGTCATTACAGTGCGATATAATACAGTGTCATTACAGTGCGATATAATACAGTGTCATTACAGTGCAATATAACGCAGTGTCATTACAGTGCGATATAATACAGTGTCATTACAGTGCGATATAACGCAGTGTCATTACAGTGCAATATAATGCAGTGTCATTACAGTGCGATATAATACAGTGTCATTACAGTGCAATATAACGCAGTGTCATTACAGTGCGATATAATACAGTGTCATTACAGTGCAATATAACGCAGTGTCATTACAGTGCGATATAATACAGTGTCATTACAGTGCGATATAATACAGTGTCATTACAGTGCAATATAATACAGTGTCATTACAGTGCGATATAATACAGTGTCATTACAGTGCGATATAATACAGTGTCATTACAGTGCAATATAACGCAGTGTCATTACAGTGCAATATAACGCAGTGTCATTACAGTGCGATATAATACAGTGTCATTACAGTGCGATATAATACAGTGTCATTACAGTGCGATATAATACAGTGTCATTACAGTGCGATATAATACAGTGTCATTACAGTGCGATATAATACAGTGTCATTACAGTGCGATATAATACAGTGTCATTACAGTGCAATATAACGCAGTGTCATTACAGTGCGATATAATACAGTGTCATTACAGTGCGATATAATACAGTGTCATTACAGTGCGATATAATACAGTGTCATTACAGTGCAATATAATACAGTGTCATTACAGTGCGATATAACGCAGTGTCATTACAGTGCAATATAATACAGTGTCATTACAGTGCGATATAACGCAGTGTCATTACAGTGCAATATAACGCAGTGTCATTACAGTGCGATATAATACAGTGTCATTACAGTGCGATATAATACAGTGTCATTACAGTGCGATATAATACAGTGTCATTACAGTGCGATATAATACAGTGTCATTACAGTGCGATATAATACAGTGTCATTACAGTGCGATATAATACAGTGTCATTACAGTGCGATATAATACAGTGTCATTACAGTGCAATATAACGCAGTGTCATTACAGTGCGATATAACGCAGTGTCATTACAGTGCGATATAATACAGTGTCATTACAGTGCAATATAACGCAGTGTCATTACAGTGCGATATAATACAGTGTCATTACAGTGCGATATAATACAGTGTCATTACAGTGCGATATAATACAGTGTCATTACAGTGCGATATAATACAGTGTCATTACAGTGCGATATAATACAGTGTCATTACAGTGCGATATAATACAGTGTCATTACAGTGCGATATAACACAGTGTCATTACAGTGCGATATAATACAGTGTCATTACAGTGCAATATAACGCAGTGTCATTACAGTGCGATATAATACAGTGTCATTACAGTGCGATATAACACAGTGTCATTACAGTGCGATATAATACAGTGTCATTACAGTGCGATATAATACAGTGTCATTACAGTGCAATATAACGCAGTGTCATTACAGTGCGATATAATACAGTGTCATTACAGTGCGATATAATACAGTGTCATTACAGTGCAATATAACGCAGTGTCATTACAGTGCGATATAATACAGTGTCATTACAGTGCGATATAATACAGTGTCATTACAGTGCGATATAATACAGTGTCATTACAGTGCAATATAACGCAGTGTCATTACAGTGCGATATAATACAGTGTCATTACAGTGCGATATAATACAGTGTCATTACAGTGCGATATAATACAGTGTCATTACAGTGCGATATAATACAGTGTCATTACAGTGCAATATAACGCAGTGTCATTACAGTGCGATATAATACAGTGTCATTACAGTGCGATATAATACAGTGTCATTACAGTGCGATATAATACAGTGTCATTACAGTGCAATATAACGCAGTGTCATTACAGTGCGATATAATACAGTGTCATTACAGTGCAATATAACGCAGTGTCATTACAGTGCGATATAATACAGTGTCATTACAGTGCGATATAATACAGTGTCATTACAGTGCAATATAACGCAGTGTCATTACAGTGCGATATAATACAGTGTCATTACAGTGCGATATAATACAGTGTCATTACAGTGCGATATAATACAGTGTCATTACAGTGCGATATAATACAGTGTCATTACAGTGCGATATAATACAGTGTCATTACAGTGCGATATAACGCAGTGTCATTACAGTGCGATATAATACAGTGTCATTACAGTGCGATATAATACAGTGTCATTACAGTGCGATATAACGCAGTGTCATTACAGTGCGATATAATACAGTGTCATTACAGTGCAATATAACGCAGTGTCATTACAGTGCAATATAACGCAGTGTCATTACAGTGCGATATAATACAGTGTCATTACAGTGCGATATAATACAGTGTCATTACAGTGCGATATAATACAGTGTCATTACAGTGCGATATAATACAGTGTCATTACAGTGCGATATAATACAGTGTCATTACAGTGCAATATAACGCAGTGTCATTACAGTGCAATATAACGCAGTGTCATTACAGTGCGATATAATACAGTGTCATTACAGTGCGATATAATACAGTGTCATTACAGTGCGATATAATACAGTGTCATTACAGTGCAATATAATACAGTGTCATTACAGTGCAATATAACGCAGTGTCATTACAGTGCAATATAATACAGTGTCATTACAGTGCGATATAATACAGTGTCATTACAGTGCAATATAATACAGTGTCATTACAGTGCAATATAACGCAGTGTCATTACAGTGCGATATAATACAGTGTCATTACAGTGCAATATAATACAGTGTCATTACAGTGCGATATAACGCAGTGTCATTACAGTGCGATATAATACAGTGTCATTACAGTGCGATATAATACAGTGTCATTACAGTGCGATATAATACAGTGTCATTACAGTGCGATATAATACAGTGTCATTACAGTGCAATATAACGCAGTGTCATTACAGTGCAATATAATACAGTGTCATTACAGTGCAATATAATACAGTGTCATTACAGTGCGATATAATACAGTGTCATTACAGTGCAATATAACGCAGTGTCATTACAGTGCGATATAATACAGTGTCATTACAGTGCAATATAACGCAGTGTCATTACAGTGCAATATAACGCAGTGTCATTACAGTGCGATATAATACAGTGTCATTACAGTGCAATATAATACAGTGTCATTACAGTGCGATATAATACAGTGTCATTACAGTGCGATATAATACAGTGTCATTACAGTGCAATATAATACAGTGTCATTACAGTGCGATATAATACAGTGTCATTACAGTGCAATATAATACAGTGTCATTACAGTGCGATATAATACAGTGTCATTACAGTGCGATATAATACAGTGTCATTACAGTGCGATATAATACAGTGTCATTACAGTGCAATATAACGCAGTGTCATTACAGTGCAATATAATACAGTGTCATTACAGTGCAATATAATACAGTGTCATTACAGTGCGATATAATACAGTGTCATTACAGTGCAATATAATATAGTGTCATTACAGTGCAATATAACGCAGACCGCAGTGTAGTTACAGTGCGATATAATAGTGTCATTACAGTGCGATATAATAGTGTCATCACAGTGCGATATAACACAGTGTCATTACAGTGCAATATAACGCAGACCGCAGTGTCATTACAGTGCGATATAATAGTGTAATCACAGTGCGATATAATACAGTGTCATTACAGTGCGATATAATACAGTGTCATTACAGTGCAATATAATACAGTGTCATTACAGTGCGATATAATACAGTGTCATTACAGTGCGATATAATACAGTGTCATTACAGTGCAATATAACGCAGTGTCATTACAGTGCAATATAACGCAGTGTCATTACAGTGCAATATAATACAGTGTCATTACAGTGCGATATAATACAGTGTCATTACAGTGCGATATAATACAGTGTCATTACAGTGCGATATAATACAGTGTCATTACAGTGCAATATAACGCAGTGTCATTACAGTGCAATATAATACAGTGTCATTACAGTGCGATATAATACAGTGTCATTACAGTGCGATATAATACAGTGTCATTACAGTGCAATATAATACAGTGTCATTACAGTGCGATATAATACAGTGTCATTACAGTGCAATATAATACAGTGTCATTACAGTGCGATATAATACAGTGTCATTACAGTGCAATATAATAGTGTCATTACAATGCAATATAATACAGTGTCATTACAGTGCAATATAATAGTGTCATTACAGTGCGATATAATACAGTGTCATTACAGTGCGATATAATACAGTGTCATTACAGTGCGATATAATACAGTGTCATTACAGTGCAATATAATACAGTGTCATTACAGTGCGATATAATACAGTGTCATTACAGTGCAATATAATACAGTGTCATTACAGTGCAATATAATAGTGTCATTACAGTGCAATATAATACAGTGTCATTACAGTGCGATATAATACAGTGTCATTATAGTACAATTTAATACAGTGTCATTACAGTGCAATATAATACAGTGTAATAACGGTGCAATATTACACAGAGTCAATACAGTGCAATATAACACAGTGTCATTATAATGCAATATAATAAAGTTGCATTCTAGTGCAATATAATGTAGGGTCCTTACAGTGCAATATAATACATTGTCATTTGGTGCACTGTGACGCAGTGTGCAGCTTGGTACTGTGACTCAGTGGGCAGTCTGGTACAGTGATGCAGTGAGCAGCCTGGTACAGTGACGCATTGAGCAGCTGGTACAGTGACGCAGTGGGCAGTCTGGTACTCTGACGCAGTGAGCAGCCTGGTACTGTGACGCAGTGGGCAGCCTGGTACAGTGACGCAGTGAGCAGCTGGTACAGTGACGCATTGAGCAGCTGGTACAGTGACGCAGTGAGCAGCCTGGTACTGTGACGCATTGGGCAGCCTGGTACTGTGACGCAGTGGGCAGCCTGGTACAGTGACGCAGTGAGCAGCTGGTACAGTGACGCATTGAGCAGCTGGTACGGTGACGCAGTGAGCAGCCTGGTACTGTGATGCATTGGGCAGCCTGGTACAGTCTGGTACAGTGACGCAGTGAGCAGCCTGGTACTGTGACGCATTGGGCAGCCTGGTACAGTGTGGTACAGTGACGCAGTGAGCAGCTGGTACAGTGACGCAGTGAGTAGCCTGGTACTGTGATGCATTGGGCAGCTTGGTACTGTGACGCATTGGGCAGCCTGGTACAGTCTGGTACAGTGACGCAGTGAGCAGCTGGTACAGTGACGCAGTGAGTAGCCTGGTACTGTGACGCATTGGGCAGCCTGGTACTGTGACGCATTGGGCAGCCTGGTACAGTCTGGTACAGTGACGCAGTGAGCAGCTGGTACTGTGACGCATTGGTCAGCCTGGTACAGTCTGGTACAGTGACGCAGTGAGTAGCCTGGTACTGTGACGCATTGGGCAGCCTGGTACTGTGACGCATTGGGCAGCCTGGTACAGTCTGGTACAGTGACGCAGTGAGCAGCTGGTACTGTGACGCATTGGGCAGCCTGGTACAGTGACGCAGTGAGCAGCCTGGTACAGTGGCGCAGTGGACAGTCTCGTACAGTGGCGCAGTGGACAGTCTCGTACAGTGGCGCAGTGGACAGTCTCGTACAGTGGCGCAGTGGACAGTCCCGTACAGTGACGCAGTGAGCAGTCTGGTACTGTGACGCAGTGGTACATCGTTATTGGATTGGAGAGGAAAATATAAACATTGTCTGTTTCTCCTTCACTTCCTCTGTTCAATGACAGAAAATGGCTGAAATCGTAACAGTTATTGACAACTCTGGACACATATATAGTGATACTCTCTCTCTCTATATATATATACACACACACATTGGACTCCAGGTTTCCAGGACCAGAGGGCGTCCCTCCCCCTGAATACCGAAGCTGTCAGAGACTTTGTTTTCACCGCCAGGCTTTTGAAAATCGTCATGGTTGTAACACCCTGATGGCGGAATTGCTTCTTTGGCTCCGAGCAACTTGATGGGATCTATTGATCTATTGAGGACCCTGCGACATTGCAAGATCTTCTATAGACAATCTTACACGTGCGATACGGTGCTATAGGCTTCTATTGTGTGTCACACTAAGTGATGCCTCTTCCCATCAGCCGATCTCACCAATGGCTGATACAAACTGGTGATGGGAACTCCAGCTTTATACCAGAGATTGTCAAAGTACTATCTATTATGTATGATGTATATTTTATTATTGCATTGGAATTTCAAAGTAACACAGTCAAACAGACCTTTTCATAAAGGTAATCCGGGGATTCACTAGAGTGAGAGCCAGGAAATCAAAGTGAAATTTTAGGCCAAAGAAACTGACAATAATTTTTTTCCCCCTGTTCAGGTGTTTGGTCCTTTGAGGATATAGTGTCATAAACACAAACATGTACTCCTGACACTATAGTTCTAAATGCACCATACCGGCTTCTGACATAGAAACATAGAATGTGACGGCAGATAAGAACCATTCGGCCCATCTAGTCTGCCCAACATTCTAAATACTTTCATTACTCCTTGGCCTTATCTTATAATTAGGATAGCCTTATGCCTATCCCACGCATGCTTAAACTCCTTCACTCTGTTAACCTCTACCACTTCAGCTGGAAGGCTATTCCATGCATCCACTACCCTCTCAGTAAAGTAATACTTCCTGATATTATTTTTAAACCTTTGCCCCTCTAATTTAAGACTATGTCCTCTTGTTGTGGTAGTTTTTCTTCTTTTAAATATAGTCTCCTCCTTTACAGTGTTGATTCCCTTTATGTATTTAAATGTTTCTATCATATCCCCCCTGTCTCGTCTTTCCTCCAAGCTATACATGTTAAAGGGACACTCCAGGCACCCAGACCACTTCTGCCCATTGGAGTGGTCTGGGTGCCAACTCCCACTACCCTTAACCCTGCAAGTGTAATTATTGCAGTTTTTTTTAAACTGCAATAATTACCTTGCAGGGTTAAGTCCTCCCCTAGTGGCTGTCTATTAGACAGCCACTAGAGGGAACTTCCTGCTTCATAGCACAGGTTTTCTGTGCTAGAGCGTCGCTGGACGTCCTCACGCTGTGTGAGGACCTCCAGCGTCGCTCTATTCCCCATAGGGAAGCATTGAAATTAATTTTCAATGCTTTCCTATGGGGTGCGCTAATGCGCATGCGCGGCATTGCCGCGCATGCGCATTAGGTCTCCTCGGCCGGCGGGCGAGATCAGTCTCGCCCACCAGCCGACGTAAGCAGAAGGAGGAGCAGCGGGGGAGGAGGAAGCAGCGACGTGGGACCTGTCGCTGCCTCCGGTAAGTCACTGAAGGGGTTTTCACCCCTTCAGCAACTTGGGATTGGGGGGTGGGAGGGAGAGGGACCCTCCAGTGCCAGGAAAACGGATCGTTTTCCTGGCACTGGAGTTTCCCTTTAAGATCCTTTAACCTTTCCTGGTAAGTTTTATCCTGCAATCCATGAACCAGTTTAGTAGCCCTTCTCTGAACTCTCTCTAAAGTATCAATATCCTTCAGAAGATAGTCTCCAGTACTGTGTACAATACTCCAAGTGAGGTCTCACCAGTGTTCTGTACAATGGCATGAGCACTTCTCTCTTTATACTGCTAATACCTCTCCCTATACAACCAAGCATTCTGCTAGCATTTCCTGCTGCTCTGTTACATTGTCTGCCTACCTTTAAGTAATCAGAAATAATCACCCCTAAATCCCTTTCCTCAGATGTTGAGGTTAGGAGTGTGGAGACTCTGAACGTCAGTCACATTGTGCAACACTGACACAGGAAGCACCTCTAGCAGCCCTATTAGTGACAGCCACTAGAGGTATTACTAGGCAGCGATGTAAACAATGTCTTTTTCTCGGCAGGGGACTGACTGTAGACACCAGAAAAACTGCATAAAGCTGTACGTTAAGCTGTAGTTGTTCTGGTGACTATATTGTCCCTTTAACTTTGAATTTCATTAAATGCACTTTGAGTTCTCACTTTACTGAATAGCCCTCAGGCCGGGTTATTAACTACATTCTCCTAGCGATGCCTTCAGTTCGGCTTCTCCTATCTTAAACTTTAAATTATTTGTGAATACACTTTGAATTTTCACTTTAGAAAATAACGCAGGCAAAAATCCTGATGAAAACCCCAAAAGTGACAGAAGCCACTTTAGTGGCCCAGAGACCAAGCGGTCAACTTTGCTGCTATAGCTGGACGGTCCTGATTTTAGTGTCTCGCTGTCCCAGCTTTGTTTCCTGGAATCCTGCTTTTGTGGACATCAGGGAACTGTCGCCAAAAAGTATAGCGTGAGGGTATCGTTATATTCGCTCACACAATGTTCAGGGCACTAGGACCCCCTGCATGTCCTGCATGTCCTGGACTTAGTGGGCTGGCCTGATCGATTAGCAGGCTACCTGCCAGTAATCTACCTCTCCTTCTTGGGACGCCAATGTTTGGGTGTATCCCAGTGCCTCCTACATACAAAGAGAAATTTAAAAAAAGCAATTTGGGTATAACATTCTAAATATGGAGGATTAAAATGGCTTCCATGGGAACCTCGCTATGTTCACAGCTTTGCTCTAGAATTTCTCTTTGCACAGAGAGATATTTTATTGATATTTAATTTAGTTTTCTGTTTATTTGTTTACTTGTTCATATTTTTTTGCTTAAACTTGCTAAATTAAAGTAATGCTCCGCTTCCCAAATACGAAAAATAACTGCCAATGAAACGTGCATTTAATTATTGATTTTTTTCATAGGGTACATAAAAAACAGCTTCCAAAAGCTATAGAGCTCTTGTCTGCAGCCTTTACAAGCTCACACCTTCTAACCCCACCCTGTCTTTCTGTTACTGTCCAATCACAGACTTCTCAATGCAGTTCTATGAGAAGTCTTTGCAAGGCAGGTGCTCTGAACAATTGCTTCCTCTTGAGGTTATATCCACTGAGCTAAACAACCAGGAAGTAACAGAACCGTTTGTCTGATTGCCAGCCGGGGGGATGTAACAAGCTTAATTTATAAAGTGCCAATTCCTACTGAAATCTGCACTTTTTATAAAATGTAAAAAAAGAGGACAGCCTTTACACATTAAACACTAGAGTAAGCTAAAGTGCTTTAGGTGTTTTGGAGTGTAAGCAGGAGTGGTTTAAGGGGCAGAACACTTGGTAACATGCTAAACAGAGCATTCAAATGAGGATTTAAAGGACCACTCTAGGCACCCAGACCACTTCAGCTTAATGAGCTGGTCTGGGTGCCAGGTCCTTCTAGGGTTAACCCATTTTTTCATAAACATAGCAGTTTCAGAGAAACTGCTATGTTTATGAATGGGTTAAGCCTTCCCCCTATGTCCTCTAGTGGCTGTCTCATTGACAGCCGCTAGAGGCGCTTGCGTGCTTCTCACTGTGATTTTCACAGTGAGAGCACGCCAGCGTCCATAGGAAAGCATTGTGAATGCTTTCCTATGTGACCGGCTGAATGCGCGCGCAGCTCTTGCCGCGCGTGCGCATTCAGCCGACGGGGAGGAGAAGAGGAGGATCGGAGGAGGAGAGCAGGAGGAGATCTCTCCGCCCAGCGCTGGAAAAAGGTAAGTTTTTACCCCTTTCCCCTTTCCAGAGCCGGGCGGGAGGGGGTCCCTGAGGGTGGGGGCACCCTCAGGGCACTCTAGTGCCAGGAAAACGAGTATGCTTTCCTGGCACTAGAGTGGTCCTTTAACGTGAATCAATTTGCCTGTATTGGCTGAAAGAGTTTTGTTGCATCCATAACTACTGCCCACAACAAATAATTTAGTGTATCAGTGTAGATCCCCTGATACAGGGGGGAATCTCATAAACGTTTAAATAAAAGTTAACAATATTTTAGTTCAGTTTATATAATATTGTTACCACAGAATGGCTAATATTACCATTAAAGGATGGATCGCCAGACCAATGGCATGTACATCATTTGGATCCCTGCTACAATAACGATAAGTGTAAGAATGGGCACGTTCCATAAGGCACCTGAGCCACCTAGCCTGTCTGGCTGACATATTGAATTATTCCTTATTTTTTATGGTTTTAACAGAAAAGCAGATTCTAGATTTGTTTCATTCCCGGTATCTAGTCAGCGAACCGCATTCAAACATAAATTAATAAAAGCTTTATTCATTGATTTGATTTTACACATTTTTCAGTTTTCTGGGTCTGTATACCATTAACCCATTGAGCGCTGGGGAATCGAGTTGGCAACCTCTCATTGAACTGAAAGCGTTTCATGAAAGGGTTAAGGAGGATGGTTCTTAGTGGGAGCTCTGACTCTTTCTGACAAAATAAAGTCAAGCAGTAAAACATGTTTCATAAATTCTGTTTGCTTAATGATTTCTGCTTAAACGTTTTGGCAAATATCTCGGATGATAGCGCAAAGCTCGCTGCATGAGAAAAGCTGTTTGAAATATAAATCGTACGTGACCTGATCTGTTACCTGTTACTTTACAGATGGTTTGTGTATTAGAGTGAGAGACTTTCTATATTGTAGCAAACTGGCCTTGGATAGATCCCTGTTTGTCACATTATCCTGCTGCTGTAAGTGGGGAGTACTCCGACAGTTCATTACAACAGCTGGAGTGAGTCACTTCACCATCATACAGATGCTTAACACACATGCATCTTTAGTCAGGGCGGCATATTGGCGTTATGCAGTGCCCTGTGACTGATGGGGTATCATGTGACTGCCGTACTGACATTGCAGATATTATCTGGTTTTGCCTTTATAAGACATGGGGGCTTCCCAAATATGTGTGATCATCCACCCTTAATTTATGGGGAAGTGTCTCTGTACGTTTTGTGTAAGATGTACCCCCCTATCACATGAATGTATGTGCCCCTATCTCCAGACCCTCTAAAACTGTTGATGGACTGAGTGCGATCACCCTAGGATTCAGTCACCATCCAGACAACGCAAGATATTTAGAGAGGAGAGTTGTCTAAAACATTACGATTACATCCTATCATTATTTTGATAGTATTTATTAAAGGACCCCTAGAGGAACCAAGACGTCTCCATCTCAATAAATTTGTCTGAGTGCACTGGCCCCGTAGTTTTAGCCCAACAATGAAAAAAACATTTACATTATAAGGTTTTGTAGCGGTACTTACCCTCTCCGGGGGCCGGGCGAGGTCCTCCTTCTCCGCCGCACGCCGTCCTGCAACTGAAGGGGAGGCGTGCACTGACCGCGAGAAGCAGCCACATGACGCACCTGGTACTGGGAGCGCGCCGCGCATAGCGAGTGCGCATTTAAAGGGACAGCGGGAGCAAAAAATAAAAAAGGTCTCCCATTGGCCCATGTCATTCCAAATTCCCCATACTCTCACGTTTTGGGGGCGTGGATATGACAAGGGCCAATCAAATTAAACTAATAGGTATTTATACTCACCTTTCCCTTAGCTCCCTGCCCTATCATGGTTTCTGATTCAGTTCCCTTTAGTGCTTGTATCGTTCAGTTGTGGTTTTTTTCGTGCTTGACCTTGGCTTTGTACCTGACTCAGTTTTTCTCTTTATCCCTGCTTTGTCTTGTTCGCCGGTTTCCTCTCCTGTGTACCAGTCCTTGGCTAGTTCTAGTTTACGCTGTCTCTCTGTTCCCTTGTCCTCGGCTCGTTCATGACTCTGTCTTTTCCTGTCCTCGTCAAGTCCGGTCATTCTAAGGCCCGGTAAGACGTATCTTGTTTTCTTGCCTCTAGTTGGACTATTCTTGCATGTTGGGGTATATTACCGTGACAGGTTTACACACCTTTAGAGGTGGTCTTCCTGCCAGAGAACTGTATCAAACTCAATAAAATCTGCTCCAGAGTGGCATCTGATTGTCTCAGCACGGTGATTTCCTACACATGCACACTAGCCTCCCTATGGGGAAGCATAGGATTGGTTGTAAAGGCAAGATTGATGATCTCAGCCAACGAGATGGCGTGGTGGAGAGAAAGTAAATTTACATTTTTCATGTACTCGGGGGTTGGGGCCGACACCCAGCTACATGACACGATATATGTTAGGAGTATATGTTGTGTTCCTTACGCTATAGGGTTCCTTTAAAGTGTCTGAAAGTGATGTAAAATGTGATGGTTTTTCTTATTATAGCGTGACGTGGTAAGATCTTTTTTTTCATCAAAGCTTGTCTAGGGACATATTTCTTGTAGTTAATGCCACCTTGGCTTCAAATGCGAAAATCACTCATCTCAAATGCGTTGGGCCGATAAAGAGGAGAAAACGCGTTGGCCACAGATTACAACCTTTGAACTGTTTCACAGTAAATTAATAATAGAACCAATGTAGCCATTGATTTAATAAGATTTCCAAACGATTCAATACTCTTAGAAAAACTTTTAAAATTAACTATCTACAAAAATTCCCCTAGACTTTAACGATGATCTGTAGATACATTGTTTGAAAAGTTTTTCTAACAGTATTGAAATGTTTGGAACGATTATTAAATCGAGGCCTCAATTCCTAGTAACATCCCTATGGAAATCAATGGACGTCCTATTCAGCAGGACCTATCCTGACCGTAGGAACATGTGGAATAGATTAATGACCTTTATACATGCAGCTGCTGCAGGGTCTGTTTTTTTTTCCCATGATGCCATTTATTGGCTAAGCAAAAGAGGGCAAATTACTCATAAAAGTTCAATTGCCAAAGCTCAACCATAATACTAATGACTGCATCCACAGAGAGCGGAGGTCAATTTCTCTTTTTGGGTGCTTTGTGAAGGTCATTTTTCATTACAAGGATTGTAGTGGCTGCTGTCAGTCAATCAGTAATATTGCAAGACCTGCAACATTCCGCTGGTAGAACTTCAGGCAGTGATTGACAGTTCTGTCCCAGAAGAGGTTCCGCAGTAGAACCACTAAATTCTCCCTGAAGTAGGGACGTTCAACAATTCTAATGGGCTGCTTCGAATACAAACCTTTTCTTACTCCAGCACAGCCTGTACATTGATAAGCTATCAGTATGCACATATGTGCGAGCTGATGGATAGTGTCATTCTTAGAGCAATGAGATGAAGTCAGCAACGTCCAGGGTTCTGATGTAAATGGAAAAACGTGTGCAGCTTGCAGAGACTCACTGTACAGACACGGCCCCATCAAACTAATATTGCCTGTTGCTGCATTGTGCTGTTACAGCGAGTTTATATTTCCGCTTAGTAAAGTATTTTTGAGCACATGAAACATTTTATAAAGTTTTTAATTCATTGAACAGTCTAGGGTTGTGATTAAGCAAAAAAAATAATATTTTAGCATTTTCAATCAAAACAGTTGAATTGGAGAAATTGTATCTTGCTTTTTTTTAATTTACATTTGATGGTTTGGAAGATAATTGTAGGTTATGCTAACGTAGTGTACAGATAATCTTAATTTTAATAATGACAGGAGGCGAGTATTTTGCATAAACTTTCTTTACTTTATGCCTCCAGCAGCACAAGTCAATCAATCAAATGAAAAAGTTTTAACCAATCAGCACATACAGTATATAAGTCCCTGACAGGCTCTCCATTTCCTCTTTCTTTGATGTATCCATGCCTGGAGAAACTTCCGAAGCTGTTGAATAACTTGAACCGTAGAACTTGAACTTGATAACGTGCGGTACAAACTGTGGGTACTTGGAATCGGTGTCCGTTTACCGTGCGATGTTAAACTGAAAAACATAGAAACAAGTGAAAGGTTTTGGAATGGAACTGTTGTCCGCATATTACGTCTGTTCTAGTCTGTATACATGCAATACTGAAAGCATCTTTATTACAAACAAATTTATAAAATTGTGAACCTGAACATAACGTGAGATATAGCTGTAATCTGATAGTGTTGTGTTGGCTATCTAATATCGTGTGGAGTCAGTGTCCCTAAATTCCGTTTTTACCTTGTCCTACAGCGTGTGACCCTAGCGTAAATACTTACCAGCGGATATCCTAACACCCCCAAGAGTATAGGGCGGGATAGAAAAGAGTGGAGGGAAAATACTCGCCTCATGTCATTATTAAAATTAAGATTATCTGTACACTACGTTAGTATAATCTACAATTTTATTACATGACAGGAGGCTTCGTATTTGCATTTTTAACGCTCTGGTAAAAACGAAAACGACGCGTGCGATGATTGGCGAAAATAAAACACCCTAAAGGTAGTTTCTCTTGTCCAATCCGCCGTACGTAAAATGTCAGCCAAGGAGGCTCCCGTCAAAAAGGCCCTTGATGCCGCCGCCCCCCTGACCGAATGGGCCCCGAAACTAGTGTCAATCCCGGCTAATGTTAGTAACCATCTAATCCACCTGGCTAGTGTAGTTGTAGTAACTGGTTTGTGAGGTTTGGTGTAAGAGATTAGTAATTGTCCAGATCCCGAAGGCCGAAGGGGCACCGTAACCTCTACATATCTGAGTAGGGTATTGACGACGCAAAGCCGAGGAACCGACGGAAAAAAGGGATAGGACACAGACTTAGAGTCTGTCTTTGTCCTGCGTGAAATTAAAAACGTAACACCGTCGGGGGTTATAGAGAACCCATCCACGTCGAAGGCCCGAACATCCGAAACCCGACGGAATGATACCAAGCATAACAGCAAAGCGAGCTTGGTGGTCAGTTGTCTGAGTGACAGGGCCGTGTTATCCGGCCAATCCCTGATGAAACGAATAACCACGTCTACATCCCATAGACGTTGATACTTCGGAGCTGGTGGTCTTGCTAATTTGATGCCCCGTAGTAGTCTACACACCAGTGCTTCTTGGCCCACTGGGGTACCGTTGATAGGAATGTGCGCTGCCGAGATAGCGGAGCGTGAAACATTGATAGATCGGTACGATTTTCCGGTGGAGAACAGGTGTGAAAGGAAATTCAATATGGCTGATACAGGTGCTGTAAAGGGATCAAGATCTCGTCCCATACACCAGCGATCCCATACGTTCCATGCTGCCATGTAGCTACGTCTCGTACCCGGTGCCCATGAATCCCATAGGAGGTCTTTAGTCGTTTGCGATAGATCTGGGACTGCCCAGGATCCCCTGAAAGAGCCCAGACTACCAATTCTAGACGGTCCTGCACTATTATTGGGTGAGGTTCTGCACTCGGGTTTGTGAGAATCGTTGGAAAGGTTGGCAGTACTAGTGGATGGTCCTGCGATAATGCTAGTAGGTCTGGGTACCAAGCTTGGCTTCTCCACAGGGGTGTTACTAATATTAACGATGTTCTGGACATACGTATTTTGTGAAGTACTCGTGCCAACATTGAAAACGGTGGGAAGGCGTATGCTCCTATCGAGGGCCATTGTTGTAGGAATGCGTCTACCGCCTCGCTCTGCGGGTCCGGTAGCCAGCTGTAATACCTCGGTAGTTGTGCATTCGTGCGTGATGCGAAAAGGTCTATATGTAGTGGTCCCTTGAGTGTTCTCACCATGTCGAAGATCGTGGTATCCAGTTGCCAGTCGCTGTTGTCCCGCCAATGACGGGAGAACCAATCCCCCGTGAGGTTGTTGAGGCCCGGTAAGTACTCCGCTTTGATCGTGATATTCCGTGGAAGGCAAAAACGATATATGTCTTTGGTAGCTTCCGTCAGGACTCGTGACCTGGCTCCCCCTAGGTGGTTCACGTACTGGACCGCCGATATGTTGTCCATGCGCAGTAGTATGCAGCAATCGGACATATTCTTGGCTAGGCTGCGGATAGCAAAGGAGCCGGCTATCAACTCCAGACAGTTGATATGAAGCTGTTTTTCTTCTCCTGACTATGGTCCTCCCGTGGACGAGTGTGTGCAGTGGGCTCCCCAACCCCATAGGCTGGTGTCCGATTAAACGATGAAGTCCGGGTTCGAACCGAAGATGGCTCTGCCATTCCACGCTTCCATATGTAGGAGCCACCAGCGAAGTTCCGTGCGTACTTCTGCGGTCAACTCGATTTCCTGGTCGTTCGAGTGTCCCCGTCTTAGATGGTGAGCTTTCAATCTTTGCATGGCTCGATAGTGAAGTGGTCCCGGGAAGATAGCCTGTATGGAGGATGACAGCAGGCCCACTATCCTGGCCAGAAGTCTCAGGGGGACCGTGTCTCTTCGGAGACAACGTGTTATCTCTTTCCGAATGTTTGCGATCTTCTCCTTGGGAAGGCGTAGCGTGCATGACACTGAGTCTATCTCGAAACCGAGAAATTGAACAGTTCTTGATGGGGAGAGCGACGATTTCTCTTTGTTCACTATGAAGCCCAAGGATTCCAGAAAGTGCACGATAAATTTCGTCTGAGATCGAAGTCTGGATTCGCTTTCGCAGAACACCAGGATATCGTCCAGGTAGATTAGGCAGCGGGTACCCAGCATCCGTAAGTGTGCCAGTGCCGGTTTGAGCAGTTTTGTGAAGCACCATGGTGCGGAGCTGAGTCCGAACTGGAGACATGTGAATTGGCATGTGTAACCTCTCCAGTGGAAACGAAGGAATGGTCGACTGGACTGGGCTATCGGCACTGACAGATAGGCGTCCTTCAAATCCAATCGGATGAACCAATCGTGATCTAGTAGCAGGTCCCTGAGGAGGTGGATGCCCTCCATTTTGAAGTGTCTGTAGGCCACAAATACGTTCAGATCTCGCAGGTTGATGACGGGTCTGTAATCTCCCGTCTTCTTCTGGACCACAAACATATTGCTGATGAATCCCGCGTCGTCCGGAGCGAATTCGATCGCTCCTTTGAGGAATAAGCTTTGAATCTCTTCGTCTATGAGTCTGGCATGTTCCGCTGACGCTTTTATCGGTGGTGGGTGACGTGCCTGGGACGGCGTGTCCGTAAAGTCTATCTCGTAGCCTTTGATTGTCCTTAGGATCCAAGCGTCGGATGAAATCTTTTCCCAATTCTGTGAAAAGAGAGAGAGTCTGCCAGCGGTTAAATGAGATTGGCAATATATTGGTTTGTGAGTGCTCACCTGTATTGATGCGTCCGCGGCCGCGGGCGCGTACCCCTCTGGGACGGAAGGTGCCTCTAGTGAAGGGTGGTCGTGATGGGAAGAACGGTTGTGATGCTTGGTTTCTGGGGCCTGTCGGCCAGAAGCGGCTGGTAGCTCGGCCCCGTTGGCGACCAGCCCTGCCGAAAACCCCCCTGTACGGTGTGGGTTTGCAGAAAAACCTGTTTGATCGATGTTTGTGCTTTACTCAGCGTAGTAAACAGATTTACATGTTTTTTCAATTCACCAATGAAGGATTCTCCGAACAGTTGGCCGTTGGCTTGTGGGCCCAACTCCTTCTTTCCCAGCTCCAACAGCTTGGAGTCCATTTTAAGTAGAGCTGCCTTGCGTCTTTCTGTGCATAGGGCTGCGTTAGTATTGCCCAGCATGCAAATTGCTAGTTGAGCCCATTCCCTGATGTCGTGGGCGTTCAAAGTACTGTTTCCAGTGAGGGCGTCGTCAGCAAGATATAAGATCTTTGCTAGTGGACCCAGCATGTCCAAAAGCTTATCTTGCGATGCCTTAAGGCCCTTCTCGATGCCCTTGCGTGGGTCACGGCCCGCTCGTGACATAAATACGACCACTGTAGTGTCGAACTCTGGGGTATGAGCAATCTTGTCCGGCAGTATGGGTCTCGGACACTCGGCTTTTAGACGTGCACGTACCTCCCTTTCCATTGGTTGTCGTAACCAGAAATGAATGAATTGGGCCAGATGGTCCGGGAGGCCCCATTCCGATGACCTTGGGTGGCGGATTGTGCGAGGATCAAACATAGGCGTGCCTTGGGGATCCATGAAGGCACCCTCATCCGATACCTCTGTTCGGCTGCGGGGTTTCCTTTGCCCCTGACGGGCGTCTCTGTCTTCTTCTATGTCAGACCCCGGTTCTTCCCGGTGTGTGTCCAACCAGTCCTCTTCTTCGGATGGTGAATCCTCCACCTTCCATTCGTCCATAACCTCTAGTGCGGGAGGTGAATTATTTTCCTCTTCATCAGAGGATGACAGTGGTAGGGTAGAAGGGTCTTGGCGTTCCGCCTGGCGACTCCTTTTTAATGGGGGCATGCCCTTTGATTTCCGTGGGGCTGGACCGTTGCCTTTCCAGTGTCTCTTGGTTGAGACAACGTCCCCAGTGAACCTTTCTAGGTCCTTGGTATCAGGGTCCTCGCTTGAAGTGTGGACCCATAACTTGGCTATGGCCTTCTCCATTGAGGCCGCCACTGCTGAATTGATCATTGACTGAATGTCGGGTTGCGTTGGTTGGGAGGATTCACTCATCTTGATACGTTTGTCTGTGGGGAACAGGACAGGGTCAGTTGCCGTACTGTTGGACAGTAAACGGTACTAATTAATGTGGTTTTCCACTTACGACTGGGGGTCCCCAGTGTATATATATAAAATGGACCCAACGGTTCACAGACCAGTCCTGTATAAATAATGCACCACTGGCTGTACTTATGGGCTAGTGAGGGGGTCACCCTCCTTGAGACCGATCAGAGCGGTCATAAATAATAGGTGATTATGGTAGGGTGTGGAACTGCACTCTATCCCTTTAAGCAGTATGTAGCTGGGTGCAACTCAGACAGTCTCAGTACCAGAGACCAAAATGCTGAATAACAAAATAGAAAAGTCGAGGCACTCCAAGGTACAAATCAGGCAATTTTATTGAACCCACTCCATCGCAACGTTTCGACCTACACGGTCTTTGATATACAGGTTCCGCCTCCGTAGGTAGGGAGGAATGTACGGGTCACCCGAGTCGTAATGTGGAGGGTGCCAGTATTAGTATCAGCAGTAAGCAATTAGGGGGGTCACCCCAAATTTCTTTTACAGTTTGGTGCAGATTCAGCACACGCCTGGGGGTCACCCAGTGCAGGGGGGTCACCCCTAATAACAGTGATTAGTGTGCTTGTGGGGGGTCACCCCACTCAGAGGGGTCACCTCTGGAGAGTACACTCAACAGGTGAAACCAGGAGTGTCTCTTTAAATATTTATTTAACGTTTTCACATAATATTATGAGTGAGGAAAAAATATAATATGCCTTTAAGGATGCAGTTCAAACCAATCCTTTATGAATCTTTTAATGTAGATGGCTGAGGGTGATGTGATGAAGAACTGTAGGCACGAAAAAGCAGACCGCCTGAATCACGGTCTGCCAGTACTAAGATGACCGACTTGGTTCCCGTGGGTTTCCGCGGGATCCAAGATGGCCGCCGTTCGCGCCAAAATTCTGAGCGGTCCGCGGTCGCGGTGTTAATTGCGATCGCGGCCGCTCGCAAACCGAAATAAACGAGCCCACGTCCTCCCTGGTTCCCTCTCCTCCCCCGGAACCCCCCAGAGATGACCCCTGTATATAAGGATGAGCGCGGTCGCGGTAGCTACCCGCGACCGCGCTAGGGAGAAAAAAATCCCAGCAGGGGAAGATATAGCTGACAGGGAGAGGGGAGACAGAGAAAGAATTCAGCGAGGATAGGGCAAAATAAATTAAAGTGGTATAACTAAAGAGAAAACACACTTTGATAAAGAAATTTAACTGGTTTAAAGAAATAGCATAAGAATAATACTCTGACCTGTGCCTTGGCTGGAGCAGCAAAGAAAGAGGAAATGGAGAGCCTGTCAGGGACTTATATACTGTATGTGCTGGACTCTGATTGGTTAAAACTTTTTCTTTTGATTGATTGACTTGTGCTGCTGGAGGCATAAAGTAAAGAGAGTTTATGCAAATACGAAGCCTCCTGTCATGTAATAAAATTCAACTACAGTAACTTGTTTACTGCTTAAGCACAAAATTATGTGTTTTTTTTTTGTTTTTTTTTTAAGTCTTATGTGTAGCAGGTCATTTATGATCAGTTTTAATGTAACCTTTAACTCTTTCATTGCCAACAGCAAACATCCATCTTCTCAGTCACGGATGAGTCTCGTACAGAAACATCTCAGCTGTAGGTAAGTGATCGGACAAGTTCTACAGATCACTTACAGACGAGATATGCAGCGTTCGCAAGCTGTTTTTAGATATATCCCCAATGAAAGAAGACAAAATGAAATGCATGCATGTTTTCATTTGGGGTGTATCTGCCAAGTGTCCAGCAATTTTCAACATTCTTCCAAAATCCCAATCATATTTTCATATCTTCATGAAGTCAATTTATCAACAAACAGTGAAAAAGCTCCCAGAATCTGCAGGGCCGCTGCGCACAACGCGTTTTATGTCATGATATGACTTGATAAAGGCATGTTAATTTGTATGTATTAGATGTGTTTCCTGAATTGAACGTTCCGCAGGCTTTGAATGAGCCATACTTACGTGAAAATAGGTATCGTTCATAGTTTTCCCCCTATTTTATTTTTATTACTAAACACCGAAGTGCATTTTTTTAAAATTGAAAATCAAATTGCAACACTTAGGTTTCACTGTTTCAATAGTCCACAGTTACAGCTGGACTATTTTTTTTTTTAATTGTGCATTGATTTTTTTCTGTTTATTGTAATGTGCTCAGTGTTAGTTACGTGTGGCTTAAAATGCAAAGTCAATTTCAAATTTAAATCCAAAATATATAAACTGGAAACATTCTTCCAATCAGCTTTTTACTCACGTTGGGTACTTCAACTTAAAATTCCCAAAAATTCACCTTAAATAAATTTGAGTGTCTGGTGAATAAACCAGAATGGTCTTATTAATAGTTGTGAACACATTGCGTAAGGAAAGCAGTGTGCCACATATAGTTAACATATGCCGCTTTGTTCACTAAAGCGTTAAATGGACAGGGATATTAGTGCAAAACTTCTGTAACTCAACTGTACTTCAATTTGTCCATTTTCGGAGAATGGTAACAATGTATGTGATTACACTCACAAATGGAGAGCAGATGAGTCTGCTCTAACTGTATGCGCTTTATATATGCCTTAAGCCAGTGGTAGTCAACCTTTTTTTACCTACCGCCCACTAATGCATCTTTTTGGTTGAAAAAATTTCCTTACCGCCCACCAGTTTTCGCGCAAATGCGGAATATTTTTTAGAAAGGAGGGTGTTTAACAAAAAATAAATGTACGTACATTTATCTTTTTATTTCTACTTAATGCAGGTTTATAAGGTGTTTAGCTTTATAAAGTTTAATGAGAAAACAATAAAGTAAATTGAAATTACCTTTACTAGTGATTAATGAGATCCTTGAGGTTGATGCTGCGAGACTAAATATTTGATATCTGGTTCGATTTTCGTAAGGAACAAACGAAGGTCTCTTTCAGTGATATTCAGACGACTTCTCTGTTTGCGCATAATATGATTTCTCATTTGTGCGTCAGCTCATCTCCTCTCCCTCCTCAATTCCCCTCCCCACCTTTTTCCCCCTTTTTTCTATTTTTTAACCTTCCTTGTATCAATGCCCAGTAGGAAGGCTGAGCTAGGTAGCCCACTTACTATATAGTCCACTATAACAGACAGACACACATACGGACACACACATACGGACACACACATACAGACACACATGCACAAATACAGACACATAGACGACACACATACAGACACATAGACGACACACATACAGACACACATACAGACACACATACAGACACACATGCACAAATACAGACACATAGACGACACACATACAGACACACATAGATACATACAGACACACATAGATACATACAGACACACATAGATACATACAGACACACATAGATACATACAGACACATACATACAGACACACATACACGACACAACACATACAGACACACATACATACAGACACACATACACAACACAACACATACAGACACACATACATACAGACATACATACACACACACACGACACATACATACACACACACACGACACATACACACATACAGACACACATACAGACACACATACAGACACACATACACAAGACATACAGGAACACAGACAGACACACATACTCACAAGACACATACATACAGACACACACACCAACAGACAGTCACACATACATACACACACAAGACATATATACAGACACACACACACACAACATACATACAAAGACACACACACACACACACACAAGACATACATACAAAGACACACACACACACACGACATACATACAAAGACACACACACACACACACATTATATTTAAGTCCCCCTCCTGTTTCCTACCTTTTAGATTCAGGAGGGTGACTTTCCCTGGGGTCCAGTGGTGGCTCAGGTGGATGGGAGTCAGAGTTCCCACTCTGACTCCCTGGTCTTCCTCCCGCGCGGCTCTCAGTGTTAGCTGGGAGGAGTGATGTGCAGTCACTTCCTCCCAGCTCTGCGATGTCATCACAGGGGGCCCGGTCGCGCTGTTAAAGCGCCCAGCGCTGACCGAGCCCCCTCACAATCCACATCCATCGGGTGGCCCTGACAGCATGGGCCACCCGATGGACCTCTCCATATGCGGCCCCGGCGGTTTGCCGCGCGGGCCGGGGCCGCAAATTGTCACGGCGGTACCCAGTCGCAGGGGTACCGCCGGCTCGCACCCGCCCGCCCGGTCGTCAGGTCGTCAAAACCTGGAAATCCCTACCGCCCACCTGAAATCCTAAAACGCCCACTAGTGGGCGGTAGGGACCAGGTTGACGACCCATGCCTTAAGCCAAGGATCACAAGACGGCAGCAAGTCGGAAAAGACTCTTTAATTTTGGCAAATCTTCACAATTTAAAAAAAAAATCACCAAAGTGGTGTCACCTAGCTCCCTCAGTCCTTCTATGGAACGTAGTCCGTTCGGTATGGCTGCCGGCTAGCATATAACCGCAAACACTTCCTGGAGGCGGAGCCTGATGACGTAACCACGGGACGTGCGTGATGACGCGTTTCGCCACAGAATCGGCTTCTTCAGATCACACTCCCATCCTGCTTAAGGCATATATAAAGTGCATACAGTTAGAGCAGACTCATCTGCTCTCCATTTGTGAGTGTAATCACATACATTGTTACCATATTATATTTTTCTAATACTGTATGACACTATGGATTTCTTTTTGTTTTCCATACGCATGCAAATATAATTCGGAGCAACTTGATCTATGGTATATACAGCTTGGCATTGTAAGTGCTTCGTTTATTTTATTCTTTTTTTCACTATAGCACTGGTATATTAGTGGCATTTGCACTTTTACACTTTTTTGTACCTACACTAGTGTATGTAATATCAACACAACACTTATATGATAGAGGTTGTTAACTGGTATAAGCACCAGAGTGCTTTTAAAGGAATATTGCAAATTTTTTGTCTTAAAGACACAGCGCACACTTTTTTTTGTATAATTGTATTTTAAGTGTTTTAAGAGCTATTGCACTTGATAAGGGAGCTGCTTCTAAGGTATTAAGGTTTTTGTGTATGTGTTCACGATTTTAGACGTGTGTTTAGCGCCAATTTTACTTGTTCTTTTTCTTTAGTGTACATTTTCGGACAATGGTTTCTTGATTTTTGATTTTGGCCTACATATTTTCTCATTTGACTATTTTGCCGTAAAACTTGCAATTCTGTTTGTCAATTGGAAATATTTGTCTTGTGTAGGAAAAGTTTTCCTGTTTGGTATCAAGGTTAAAAAAAAAAAAAAGGTTAAAAAAATTCCCAATAATAATTAAATACATTAATATGTATATTCATTTTAATTTGTTATGACCTGTGCCAAGCCTGCAGCCCCCCCCCTCCCCCTCCCCCCACTTATCTATTGCTAATATGAAAGTACTATTCTGCTTTGCAGTAAGAATTCCTTCCATGTTTGTTGCTGAGTGTGTAATAAGGACGTTCATAAACAGTTTGACACAGACTCACACATGGCAGCCATAACCGCGTGACAACATAGCTACTACAACATGCTGCTTTTATTTATCATTTAGATATTTTTTTCAATATAGTTTTTTTTCCACCTCTTGTAAGACACGTTTTTTTCCATTACACAGCTGACGAGTCGGTCGCACAATTAGCCCTTCGCTCGCCATGGACTCGGAGCTGACAGTTATAGAGTCTGTGTTTAGATTCACATTACAATGAGAACACAGTGTTCACTTAGACAAACTCCCCCCCCCCCATCCCTCCAATAGGGAACGTATTGTCACCCCGACATAATGCACACAACGTGGTCTGTTCAGCAAAAGAGGCATAGGATAAAACTAAAAACAAAAGGTGGGCTAATCCTTGGGTTAGGAATCCATTTAAAACCCTTCCCTGAGACATAATGTTCCTCTCTTCATCCAGTCATTGTTGGGGGGCTCTGGCTCGATTTAAATCTTTGGGTACTAGAGGTGCAAGCAGTAGACTAAAGATCACAATTTTGGAAAATGTTCAGTAAATAGAGACAAAACTATCAGAGCCCAAAAATGTCCAGTACGTCCGTACCTCCCCCCCAAAAAAAAATATATATATATGTGTACTTTTATTCTAACTGTATTTTTATATTAATATATATATATATATATATATATTTCTATATCAAAATACACTTAAAATGAAATTATGTATATATATCTATGTATATATAAATAAAAATAATATGAAATATATATATATATATCAATATACAAAATTACATAAATAATTTTATAAATATATACGTAG
Organism: Pelobates fuscus; assembly: GCF_036172605.1. Lineage (NCBI taxonomy): Eukaryota > Metazoa > Chordata > Amphibia > Anura > Pelobatidae > Pelobates > Pelobates fuscus. The sequence continues at coordinate 15,804,777 of NC_086319.1, forward strand.
ACTTCAAATATATGAATATGTATATATACCGGTATTTAAATTCTACGTGCATATTAATGTAATAGTTTTACATAATTAAGTAATTTTATTGATTGCAATTTGAGGGACCTGCCTGACAACACAGGCCGAAAGTCCTGAGAATTAAATTTGCTAGCACTGTGTTTAACCCTGTAACTTTCTATGACACCCTAAAACCTGTACATGGGGGGTACTGTTTAACTCGGGACTTCGCTGAACACAAATATTAGTGTTTCAAAAGAGTAAAACATATCACAGCGATGATATTGTCAGTGAAAGTGACTTTTTTTGCATTTTTCACACACAAACAGCAATTTCACTGATGATATAATTGTTGTGATACGTTTTACTGTTTTGAAACACTAATATTTGTGTTCAGCAAAGTCTCCAGAGTATAACAGTACCCCTCATGTACAGTTTTTATAGTGTTTTTGAAAGTTACAGGGTCAAATATAAAGGTTCAATTTTTTTTTCACATTGAAATTTGTCAGATTGGTTATGTTGCCTTTGAGAGCGTATGGTAGCCCAGGAATGAGAATTACCCCCATGATGGCATACCATTTGCAAAAGAAGACAACTCAAGATATTGCAAATGGGGTATGTTTAGTCTTTTTTAGTAGCCACTTAGTCACAAACACTGGCCAATGTTAGCGTGCATAATAGTTTTTTGCATTTTTAACACACAAACAAATATAAATGCTAACTTTGGCCAGTGTTTGTGACTAAGTGGCTACTAAAAAAGACTGGACATACCCCATATTGAATGCCCTGAGTTGTCTACTTTAAAAAAAAATATGTACATGTGAGGTGTGATTCAGAGATTGATGACAAATAATAGTGTTACAATATCACTATTGACATGATACAAATAATGGTATGTAAAGAAAGCCCTTCTTGTCCTGAAAACCCCCCAATATATAATTTGTATGGGAATAGTAAATGAGAGAGCGGAAAATTACAGCTAAACACAAACACCACCACAAAAGTGTTAAAACCGCTCTGGTCCTTAACGTACAACATGGTCAAAACAGTCCGGTCCTATAGGGGTTAAAATTGTCCTGTTTGTTTACATTTAATATAAATAGTGGGGGATATAAAGATTTAGATTTAGGCATTGTGTCCTTCACCTAGCAATATTCCAACAAGGTGTGACATTTACAAACATTGAGGCAAAAAGGTTTGAGTCTTACCCAACAAATGCAAGGAACACCATAGGCATTCAGACCACTTTATTAAATTCAAGTTGTCTGGGTGCATTGTCCCTGTCCTCTTAATCCTGCATGTGAATGTGCTCCCTCGGCGCTGGTGATCTCTCCTCCCCCTGCCGACGTCAGCTCCAAATGCGCATGCGGGCCAGAGCCGCGCGCGCGCGCATTCACACTGCCTGCTTTCCTATGGACGTCAGCGTGTCCTCAATGCGATTTTCACATTGAGGATTGCGAAGCGGCCTCTAGTGGCTGTCAGGGAGACAGCCATTAGAGGCTGGATTAACCCTCAATGTAAACATAGCTGTTTCTCTGAAACTGCTATGTTTACAGCTGCAGCTCAAAGCTGTTAAAACCATTGAGCTGAAGTGGTCTGAGTGCCTATAGTGGTCCTTTAAATATAGACTGTGTGTATAAGGATTGAGAGGGTTTACCACTGAAACAGATAAGATAGAAATCTTTATAAAATCCATTCTATTCAGTTTCCGTTGAAGAAAACATTCCTCATTATGAACTGTACAGGATTTCGTCAGAAGTGCCTCAAGTTAACTCTTGGCATTATGCATAGAAGCTGTAAAACTCAGAGAGCAGTGAAAATCTATATTTAAAGAAGAATGTAAAAAAGAAAAAAAAAGTTACTGTTCCTTTAAAATGTTTACCCCTGTTTGCACAACACACTGAAAAGGGTTAAATTAATTATGTTCACAATTAAATCCTTTAATGCAGTTGATTTTTTTTCTGTCGTGCTCTGCTAAACTGTTAATGTCTTTAAGATTGCACGAACACTTCAAAAATACTTTTTTTTTTTCCATTGCGCACAAAAAGAGCCCAAAATATCTGCCTAAACAGTCAAACAAAACACTCTAAAAAAAATCTTTAAAACAAAAGTTCAAATTGGGACAAATAAAAACTTTTTTTTTCTTTTAAACATCTTCCTCTGCAAAACGCATTTTTGGGGGGAGGGGCGGGGTGAGGGGTTTGGGGGGGGGAGGGTTACAAGGATACTGTACAGCAGTGCGTTAGCATTCTGGCCTCCTGCCTTCTAACTGTTTTATTGTCTATATTGGCTGAACTTGCAGCTCAGAGAATTCTGCCAAGAAATAGACAAGGAGCGGCCCGGGGTGGAAATATGTTGGGTCTTTTAAGGATACTGGAAAATAAAACTAGTTTGTAATTTGGCACCATTCTGAACGCAAGTTTAAATGAATCTCTTTGCTGCATAGACTTCCTGATCTTTTCTGAACTCCAAGTGGGAAGCAAACAATATTATGGGCACGTCCAAAAAGATTTCAAGTCAAACCGTCATGTGTGATATTTTTGCGAAACCTGTTGGCTAATATTATGCTATGAGCTGCACTATATGTTTTAATGCATTTTTTAAAAAAAATGTAACACCGTCTTGCAGAGAATATCATACATGTGAATATAAACCACATAGTGCCCCCACAAGTAAGCAGAATGTGGGTGCAAGCGCGCATGCACACCCACAGCATCTTGCCGCAGACGCCTAAGATCGCATGGAGATAGAACATAAATAAATGTGTAATGTTAGCAATTTTAGTAATTTTAAAAGATTTTATTTAAACATTACCTGTCTCTTAGAACATAATATGTCATCGCTTCCTCGGTTTGTAGCGTGGTGTGCAGGATCGGAGAACATGGCTGCACGCTGGAAGTTGTGGGATTTTAATCCATTGACTTACTGGTGGGGTGGTTGCGTGCGCAGATGCCTTGCTTGGCTCCTATTAGTTTGTTAGTCTTTATTGTCATGCCAAATGCATCGCGATGTAGGATTACTGACTGTCGCAGTTTGATGAATAACGCTTCACCAATACATTTGTCTGCACAGGATTTAGATGGTCGTTCGTGCTTCTCAAACTGACACCTACAGAGTTGTTTAAACAGAGACTTTTTGCAAATTAAGTCAAAACGGAAAAATTCGAGCCAAATTATCAATATAGCTAAGTTGGATAATTTTTCCAGATCATAGAAACATAGAATGTGACCGCAGATAAGAACCATTCGGCCGGAGGCGGAGCCTAGCTGCGAAGCGGAGAGGTCGCATGGCGCCGAAGCTCCAGAGAAATTCTTACAGAATTAGCACAATCAGACCAGCAAAAACCTTTAAAATCGGCACAAAAACTGGCAAGTGGTGGCTGACCAGACATGGGTCGGAAATCTAAAAAGCCGAAGCCGGATCAGCAAGGACACAACCACGATATCGGAGCAATGTGGAGGAAAGCAAACGGAGCACCAGTGCCCAAGATGGCCGCCCTAGCCGACACATACTCTGACTTCTCCGATAAAATCTCCCTGGAGGAGGACGAGCTCGTTATGCCGAAACCACCGGCTGCTACTACCACACCCCACAGCCCAGACAGGGCGCCGATTACAACCTCGGTATTAAAGTCTCTGCTGGCTAACCTACAGTCCACGCTACAAGGGGACATAGCCACCCTCCGGGTGGAGCTGCAAGGCATAAACTCGTGGCTGGGAGCCATGGAAGTCTCCTCAGCAGCTCACAGCACAAGTATCACCGCCATGCAGAAGGAGATCACGCACCTGCAAAAACAAAATGCAGAATTTGAACGGCGGTTCGCCGCTGTAGAGGATGAACGCCGAGCAACTAACATAAAAGTAAGGGGACTGCCCGATGACATACCTGCCGAGGAGATACCGCACTACACACGCAGGCTACTGGCTGAACTTCTCTCACCGAAAGCAGCCAAAGCCATCCAACTTGACGGCACATTTAGGATCCCGAAACCGGCTAGAGCCCCAGCGACGGCCACTCGAGACCTGATAATTCGTTTTCAACACAGGAAGGACAGGGTCGCAACCCTAGCAGCGACCAGAAACCGGGCACAACTCACGTTTGAGGGCCATGCCCTGTCTTTCTTTGCAGATCTCACAGGAGGCACGTTGGCCTGGAGGGGGTCGTTAAAACCCTTCACCACGATACTCAGACAAAGGGACATACCATACAGGTGGCGCCCCGACCGCTCCCTCCTAATCCAGAAGGGCGAAGAGAAACATGTGGTCCACGACCTCCACGGGGCACGGGACTTACTTCAGGCTTTGGGCCTACCACAGGATTCTATGCACCGCACGACATCCCAAACTACCACGAGGCTTCCACACAGCTGGGACCCTGAACGGGCAACAATATTTGTGCCGCGGCGACCCAGGCAGGAGCCTTCTGAAGGAACCGGCACCTAAAGACCCAGAAAGACCCAAGAACTGTTTCCCCGACACTACTGGGACAATGCACCTATTTGACATTTTGACTCATCACTTGGACTTACCACTTACTTAACCCTTCCTCAGCCTCATTTATATTATTGTTTTATATTATTATTAGGGTTTTATATTATTATTATTGTTTTATAGTATTATTCTTTTTTACTATCTCTAATGAGCAATTGAAACACGTATTATCTTGCCAGGGCGACCGCACACGCGGCCTCCTCTCCGCTCCTATCACTCTCTGTTACCACATTAGGCAACACTCAGACCCCCCCTCCTGTCGGCCCGCCCGGAGGACCCACGGGGTGACATAAGAGGGAATAGCGAAATGACACACCAACACCTCCGTAACCCAGCAGCTAAAAACGACATGACTTACATATAACTAGTTGCACGACACAGTCGCACGCAAATACTACTATAATCAAAGACACAGGACGTGCAGCACGCTGTTACTTTTAGTCTGCACCATGCAGGGCCGGCGCTACCATTAAGGCGAATAAGGCATTCGCCTGGGGCGCCGGCCTCTAGGGGGCGCAAACCGAGAGGTTTCCCGGTGGGCTGCCCTGCTGTAGCTGTCTGGGAATGCTGTGCTGGGTGAGCGGCTCCTTAGCCACCCCCCAGCGCAGCCACTCACCTGCTGGGCTCCCTCTGCAGCCGATTACCTTCTCGGGCAGTGGGATTTGCTGTAACCCCATCCCCCGAGCAGAGCACTGTGCTTCCTGCAGGCAGGGGGAGCCTGTGAACACCGGAAGCACTGTGAAGGGAGCAGGAAGCAGGCTGTGCTCACAGTGCATGGCTCTCCTGCTCCCCCAGGAGAAAGAGCAACATCCTGCAGCCTGGACCTCTTCTCTTCACAGTACCCAGGTATGGCATGGTTAAGGGGGATTGCTTATTGTGTGCATGTTTGTAAATGGGGGAGTGTGTAAATTGGTTTGTTTGTGTGTGTAAATAAAGTGTGACTTTATGTAAAGTTTGTGTTTGAGTGACAGTATGTGTGTTAAAGAGTGTGTAAGTTACATTGTGTGTTAAGGAGAGTGTGCAAGTGACTGTGTGTGTGTTAGGGAGAGTGTGCAAGTGACTCTGTGTGTGTGTGTTAAGGAGAGTGTGCAAGTTACTCTCTCTGTGTGTGTGTGTGTTAAGGAGAGTGTTCAAGTGACTCTGTGTGTGTGTTAAGGAGAGTGTGCAAGTGACTCTGTGTGTGTGTTAAGGAGAGTGTGCAAGTGACTCTGTGTGTGTGTGTGTGTTAAGGAGAGTGTGCAAGTGACTCTGTGTGTGTGTGTGTTAAGGAGAGTGTGCAAGTGACTCTGTGTGTGTGTGTGTGTGTGTTAAGGAGAGTGTGCAAGTGACTCTGTGTGTGTGTGTGTGTGTGTTAAGGAGAGTGTGCAAGTGACTCTGTGTATGTGTTAAGGAGAGTGTGCAAGTGACTCTGTGTGTGTGTGTGTTAAGGAGAGTGTGCAAGTGACTCTGTGTGTGTGCGTGTTTTAAGGAGAGTGTGCAAGTGACCCTGTGTGTGTTAAGGAGAGTGTGCAAGTGATTCTGTGTGTGTGTGTGTGTTAAGGAGAGTGTGCAAGTGACTCTGTGTGTGTGCGTGTTTTAAGGAGAGTGTGCAAGTGACCCTGTGTGTGTTAAGGAGAGTGTGCAAGTGATTCTGTGTGTGTGTGTGTGTTAAGGAGAGTGTGCAAGTGATTCTGTGTGTGTGTGTGTTAAGGAGAGTGTGCAAGTGATTCTGTGTGTGTGTGTGTGTGTGTGTTAAGGAGAGTGTGCAAGTGACTCTATGTGTGTGTGTGTGTGTGTGTGTTAGGGAGAGTGTGCAAGTGACTCTGGGTGTGTGTGTTAGTGAGAACGTGCAAGTGACACTGTTAGTGAGTATGTGTTAGGGAGAGTGTACAAGTGACACTGAGTGGTGTTAGAGTGTGTAACTGACAATGTGTTTGCCAGTGAGAGTGTGTACAGGTGAGAGTATGTAGGTGACACTGTGTGTGTTAGTGAGAGTGTGCAAGTGGCACTGTGTAGGTAAGTGAGAATGTGTATGTGTTAGAGTGTGTAAGTTAGTTAGAATGTGTAAGTGTGTATGCCAGTGAGAGAGTGTGTATTAGTGAAATTGTGTAAGTGACACTGCAAAGGTAATTATTGCAATTTTTAAGAAACTTCAATAATTACCGTTCAGGGTTAACTCCTCTAGTGGCTATGCACGGGGACGTCCAGTCACGGAAATACCACTGCAAGCGTGGCCAATGAGGAGCGAAGGCGGAACCAAGCCAGCACAAAAGACTGCTGGACCCAGGTAAGTGACAGGAGGTGTTTTAACCCCTGCTGCACCACAAGGGGAGATGCGCTTGATGGAGGGGGAAGCTATAGTGCCAGGATAACAAGTTTATTTTCCTGGCACTATAGTTTCCCTTTAATATCTACTCAGTGTGCCTCTTTCCCTAAATGTCTCTTTAGTGTAATTCAGAGTTTAGTGAATAAGCCTTTGAGGGAATGTAGCTGCGTTCATAAGGGGGGCGTCCAAATGTATTCTTGCCTAGGGCGGCAAGAATCCTTGCACCGGCCCTGGCACCATGACAACACCTAACATCGCCTACTGGTAGGAAGACTACCTCCTAGAGCGGAATACATAACCCTGACGCGAAGCCCCAAACTTGGGTCACTCCGCTATTTATTATACTACCCAGCAAAAGATTACACAACAAAGGGCACTTCCATAAGACAGGAGTAAAAATGCACTGATATAGCTAAATTAGCCAGCTTCGCAACATACAAATGCCACGCAGGATAACACAGCAGAATGTGTGAAATCAAGCTAAGATGCCCTATCTATACGTCTGAAATATTCAGGCATTGTTTACCTGTGTTTACTTATTTTTTGAACGAGGCGCCAATATCTTAGATCTCATAATTTAAGCGGTCGACCCACTCGTGACCCAACAAAATAGAAGTATGACATAAACGAGCATTTACCATGTTTTTGTTTTTTTAGGTTTAACTTTGTTCCTATCGTGACATATTCACATATAAAAAATAAAATGTGCAGTTTATATATGCCATGACCATGTAGGCCGCTGACGGACCTGTAACCGCTGTTATGGCGCTACAGACCACTCTGTTTTGTATTTTAATGCACAAGAAAAATAAAGAATTAAAAAAAAAAAAAAAAAGAACCATTCGGCCCATCTAGTCTGCCCAATTTTCTAAATACTTTCATTAGTCCCTGGCCTTATCTTATAGTTAGGATAGCCTTATGCCTATCCCACGCATGCTTAAACTCCCTCACTGTGTTAACCTCTACCACTTCAGCTGGAAGGCTATTCCATGCATCCACTAGCCTCTCAATAAAGTAATACTTCCTGATATTATTTTTAAACCTTTGCCCCTCTAATTTAAGACTATGTCCTCTTGTTGTGGTAGTTTTTCTTCTTTTAAATATAGTCTCCTCCTTTACTGTGTTGATTCCCTTTATGTATTTAAATGTTTCTATCATATCCGTTATTTAAGACTCAGTTTGCTCATTGGGTTTCGATTTGCTGAAATTCCATGTGTAGTGGATAACCCTGTAGGTCATGTTAGGTATAATGGCGCACATCCCTGACTTTGGGCCCTAGGCTCTCACTTGAACCAATAGAGTACTTCCTATTCAGCCACGCTGATAATTCAGAAATTGACAATGAGCTGTAGTGGTTATGGTGTGTGGAATGCCCCTCTAATGCCTTACATTGCCCAGGTCTTGTAATGGTGGCTGCAGTGACCCGTTACACTAGCTATTAATTTTCTTGGAACTTTTCAATTGATCCATCAAATTTCATGATACAGGTAATGTTTATTGTTTTAGAAAATATTTTATTAGTAAATAAACTCACATGTGACAAGTACATGTGGGGGGCAGAATTGGGGCGCGTTCGCCCAAAATACTAATAGGTTAGTCTGATATGAATAGACTCAAGCAGGCCAAGGGCCAGGGTGTCCTATAGGCCAATTAAGGAGGCACTGGGTCAAAAATTCTTGCACCGGCCCTGAGCAGACCATGCAGAGAGCACTGTCACAGCCCTTTGGGGACAATTCCCTGGTGTACGGCTTTTGGGGACACCAGGGAATTGTCCCCAAAAAGCTGAGCACAAGAGCATGTCTAGACCTGCTTGCAGCACAAGCCCTGGACGGCGGGATAGAAGCCTAAAATCAGGAAGATTGTGATATAATCTTGTATAAGAATATCAAATGACATGCTGTTACATTGTTTTAAGGCTATCTGCCAGTATCTACATCATATACTGTGCTTCTGCATGGACCAAGAAGTGTCGTCTGAGATCTCTCAGCCAATTCTAACTCTCCCATGGTGTCCGTCATTTTCTGAGAGACAGAATAGATTTAAAAAAAATTGTGACTGTGATTGCTCCTGCACACTTTACAAAAAATTACACAAAATGTTCACAAAAAGCACGGACACTAACTCTGCACTATTCCAGGTAAAAACAAAATGTGAAAAAAGTTCCCAGTTCTGAAAGTACCCAGCTCAGATTGTACCCAGCTCAGATTGTACCCAGCTCAGATTGTACCCAGCTCAGATTGTACCCAGCTCAGATTGTACCCAGCTCAGATTGTACCCAGCTCAGATTGTACCCAGCTCAGATTGTACCCAGCTCAACTTGTATCCAGTTCAGATTGTACCCAGCTCAGATAGTATCAAATTCAGATTGCACCCAGCTCAACTTGCATCCAGTTCAGATTGTACCCAGCTCAGATTGTACCCAACTCAGATAGTATCCAGTTCAGATTGTATTCAGCTCAGATAGTACCTGGCTCGGATTGTACCCAGCTCAAATTGTATCCAGTTTAGATTGTACCCAGTCAGATTGTACCCAGCTCAGATAGAAGCCAGCTCAAATTGTACCCAGCTCAGATTATACCCAGCTCAGATAGTACCCAGCTCAGATAGTACCCAGCTCAGATAGTAGCCAGCTCAGATTGTACCCAGTTCAAATAGTACCCAGCTCAGATTGTACCCGGCTCAGATTGTACCCGGCTCAGATTATACCCGGCTCAGATTGTACCCAGCTCAGATTGTACCCGGCTCAGATTGTACCCAGCTCAGATTATACCCAGCTCAGATTGTACCCAGCTCAGATTATACCCAGCTCAGATTGTACCCGGCTCAGATTATACCCGGCTCAGATTGTCCCCAGCTCAGATTGTACCTGGTCAGATTGTATCCATCTAGAGCCATTTCCTACAAATCAAAGCCAGTTATGCATTCTCATTGCCTAACTCTGTGCAGCCTTGTCCTCAACTGCATTGTTTGCCAGGGAACCAAATGTGTCATTAGCCCAGTCTGTACCAAGTGTGCCCTAGCAACATTGCCGCACTGTGCATAGTAACCGTGCTGAACTGCCACACTTTTAGAAAAGCGTAGAAAGCATTGTGTCTTTCACAACAAACTCTAAACTGGGCTGAAAGAACACAGGTAATTAGTGTTCGTGTGTGATTGTTACTTATTGTTTTTGCATAAATGGAACAGATGTTGCTACCAGTGGGCCGGTGTGAAAAGATTTATGTAGCTTTTCTATTGAAAGGACAATTCAGTTTCCACAGAAAAATTAAGAAACAATAAAAATCAAACCGGGGACTCTGAGGAAATGTTATATATGTTTGTGTTGACCCAGCAGTACCACGTGGCTCTGGTTTCCAAAACGTCTATTTCAAATCCATCTCTTAAAGGTTTGCCACGTATCTGTGCACGGAATAAAATAAAGTTCCAGTGACCGTGAGTGCTGGTCTGCAGGAACGCACGAAAAGCCAACGACTTCTGAGGTTCGACCATTGAAATTTAATATTATGATGGGTTCTGTTCACACCTGACCAAACAAAAGTTAAAAGAACATAATAAATAAAATTGTAACTATATGAAAGAGCACCGTGTGCCGGTAGTGTTAATACATGTCTTCCTAGCAGAGATCCATATCTGTTTCTTTTGTTGATTATTTTTTACTCTTTACTTTATGACTTGGGCTACTATGACCACGTTATTCTCCAACAAGATATCGAGGCCATATATACTTGTGTCAGGTAAACATTTGAGGGCTGCAGTAAGTGTATTGCTGAAGATCCTGATAGCTTTAGGCGAAGATATGTCAAATTTGCCCACCTTTTCCCTAAGTGGTCAGATCCGTGATTGGAACTGTAAGTGGTTATAACTACGTATCCCGTATTATGGAACCAGATGAGATACCACAGACTAGAATGAGAGGCTCCCCACTCCTGTATGGGACTATATCAATTCAGTCCCACTGCACCTCACACTAAGTAAACAGATATGGCTTCTCCATATAGACGTTGGGCCCTTTTGTTGTGATCTTGGACCGTTTCCAGATCTTGTAGTTTGCTTGCAGGATGTGTGTGACGATACGGCATTAATATATCGTCCGTGGGTTTCTTTTTACATAACTTGCAGCACCAAACTGCTCCACTAAATGCTGGGACTCCTCTTTGGTAGCGTCCGCAGGATATATACTGAGCTGATATCTGGTTACTATATGATATTCTATCCATCCAGTCTTCTGTCAATACCCTTATTTGCAATTACTCTATAGAGGACAATGAATAGCCATATCTTGGGAGACCTCAAGAAAGAGACAACACCAGCTTCTTCACTACCTGTTCTTTGCGGTTTGCCTGTAGATTAGAAACTGCAGCCGGAACTTTACAGGGTTAATACAATTCTCTTTATTTAATTTTCTTTATTCCACATCCAAGCAGGAGACAGTCAGGGGCACAGATGCAGACTGCTTGACTTTCGGCTCACTCTGCAATGTTAGTAGTCGAGCTGCGTACGTACACTAATAAGGAAGTATTCTTTCTGGAATGAGGAGGTGTGGCCTATGAGGCAGGCTAATGGTGCAGTGTTCTTCACAATATCTATTTTTTTCTCAATGCAAAAACTACAAAGAATTGAACATGCAAAAATGACAGCATTTTATTGAGGCCAAAGCCTCATTAAATTCATTAATAGTTTTATTAATACCTGGGGTAAGCTGTTGGGACTTCATGCGTTTGACTCAATGCTTTACCACTAGGATTTTCAACACATGCAAAGCGTGAGTCAAACTACGTCGTGAAACTTTGGGAAGCGCCTCTAGTGGATGTCTGGTAACTTTGGGAAGCCCCTCTAGTGGCTGTCTGGTAAATGTGGGAAGCCCCTTTAGGGGCTGTCTGGTAGACGACCACTAGAATCTGTCATAACACTGCAGTGTTTTACATTACAGGGTTAAGGGAGCAGGGACACTACACTCAGACCACTTTAATGATAGGACATGGTCCAGGTGCCTATACTTTCAAGCTAGTTGTTTTTAACTTTGAGAAAACTTTTTTTTTTTAAATTGTAATCTATAGAAATTGGGCTGATCAGGCAGCTTTCAATCTGAGCAGGTCTCAAGCCGAGAATCAGACTTTAATCCATAAACTGAGGAGCATTACTGGATTATGCACTAAATTATCAATTGTCTGGAATTCTAAATAAATGTTAAATTTAAAAAATATAAATCAACCAAACTGACTCGAAGAATTGTGCCAATTCAGCTACTCTGGCTCAAAATATGAAATTCACTTAGAATACCCTGCAATTTACATGTTAGTGATTAAACTTCACATTCAAATGACGGATAATAGATTGGATCAGTAGAGACAGGAGGTGCGTAGATAGAAAGCTTTGTGTGTTACAAGTTAAAGTGCTGTCTGACTCGAATCTATTCACTCTAAACGGTCGTCTGGATCAGGTAGCACGTAATGACCTGTTTCTCACACAGCCCTATATATAATTTCTCCCCCTTTCTCCTGTATTCCCCTAAGGCGGTGATGTCACCGGCCGTGTAACTATTGTAAGTGTAACTGGAGAGAAGTCAGTTTCGTGTTTCTGCTGTAAATGTCATAATTCATGTGTATTTGGGAGCAGAGACTCTGTTCATCTTGTTATAGGCGGACCGTGCGCAGTGAATGGAACTTTTATTATATAAGACACTCTGATAAGTGAGAGTTTACTGACACTAAAAGCAAAGATTAACCCTTGTCTTCACTGAGATATTTCGGAGATTACGTGCGTTCATAAGTGAGGCCTTTTTTTTGTCAAGTTTTTTATGTGTTTGTTCCACTATACTTTCTTGCTTTTCTTTCCCGTACAAATATCATTATTTAACTTATTTCTTCCGATACCCTTTATTTAACAAACACAGTTTTTGTAAAGTTTTACTTACGATAATTTCTATACAACGAGTCGAACTAAAAAATAATAACTCAAAACAGATTCACGTATTAGCCGGCTCATTAAAATATGTTACAAGCCTAAAAATGCCGTCACTTTTTGAAAATTATAGGACAGATATTGCAAGGCGTGAATCACGGTGTTACAGCTTCTGCAGAATTTTGTCTGCTGGGGCTACGATTTTAATCGTAATCTCAGACTCCAAAACGGTTAAATGAAAACATATAAACTAAAGTATATATTTGTAGAAAGCAGACCCCCTCGGGCATTTCATTAACACACTTTTTGACACTTTTTGTTTTATAATTTTAACACCTTCCTCTCTCAGATGTGCTGGTTATTTATTTCTTTATTTTTAAGGTTTTCACACATTTCCTTTGTATAGGAGATTTCACAGACTTTGTGTGTCTCACTAGCGGAAAAACACATAGTGTTATATTCTCTCCTGCCACCAAATACAGCAACTTCCCACATGAAGACCTTTGTCAAACATTTGAGAGATAATAGGGTAAAATTTCAGAAATGCCAATTTTAAGTTTTAATTTTCCAATTTTCATCAACCGATTTACCATGGCTGCAATTTACCATCATAGCACACTGCTTATAAATAAGACGACTCGGGCAAATTAATATGGGGCGTATTGAGTCTTTTCACTAGGTTGTTTCATCACCACTTGGAATTTAGCTATAATTTTGTTTTTAATTTTGGCATACATGTTGAACTTTAAAAGGGTAGTATAGGGACACTATAGTCACCAAAATAACTTTAGCTTAATGAAGCAGTTTTTGAGTATGTCCCTGCAGTCTCACTGCTCAATTCTCTGCCATTTAGATATTGAATCACTTTGTTCATGCAGCCCTAGTAACACATAGTGACGTATAAAGCCTTCTTAAACACTTCCTGTAAAGTGAGATCTAATGTTTACACTTCCTTCATTGCACCTTGTGTTTAATTTAGAAATGTGTGTCTCCTGCACTGCTAATAGCTTGCTAGACCTTGCTGGACCCTCCTGTGTGTGATTACATTTCAATTAACAGAGCAGGAGATAAACCCTTCTTAAGCAAGTTAACATCTGATTGAAAATAAAACCATTTTGTTTCCATGCAGGCTGTGTCAGTCACAGCCAGGGAGGTGTGGCTAGGCTGCATAAACAGGAACAAAAGATATTTAACTCCTACATGTTAAGCTAAAGTTATTTTGGAGGCTATAGTGTCCCTATAATGATGAATTTCTTGGGGCTCATACATTGGACTTCTTTAAACACCCAGGATTTGTATTGTGCTGCTTTCTCTGAGCAATGTCCGGCATGTATACTTTTGCCACGAGTTTGGTGAATTTATAGGGACCAACTGAAGGCATACCCTATTTCTGACATTCTTCTTTGCGTGCTTACCAGAGGCACTATTCTGTGAAGTGACACAATGTGTGCCAGCATACTGACCAGAATTGCACGTTGATTCTATGTCTAACCTCCGATCAGCTCGGCAGCGGTTTATGAGATATGTAGTTCTGCACTTTTCCAAAAGTTATCATCACTATACTTATAAATGTATCTTGATGGGAGATACATTCATGGTTTCACTAATTAGGCTGTAGACATGACCTGAGCACACACACCATACAAGCACTTGTACGGGTAGGCGGAAGCTTTGCTTGTTCCTGTGATACATTTTAGCGAAGGGTAAGCTTACAGTTACAGTTATTTTTTGCAAGTGGCTGCAGTGAAAGGTAACTACTCAAACCAAAAACAATAAACAATCCAAGGAGCATGTCTTTTTTAGAGAGCTTGGAGAGTCCCTTCAAATGTATCAATTAAAAGAATCTTAAAAATTTGTGAGCAGTTTCAGAAGCCTAAAAAAAGTGTGTTGGGGCAGGGCCTGTCCAGCATGGAGGATAGATGTGCTTTATCAGAGCTTCTCAGAAATTGGGGCAATTTATGTCACATTTAGCCCCACAAAGCTTGAAATAGACGACAACAATCAACTCACCTAACCCACGATTGGGCTAGGGACCGACACTGTGGTCTGTGACCCCACTAGAGCCTGGCTGCACTCCTCGCAACATGAGGCCTTGTGTGTATCGGGCGGAAGAGGCGGCCGATCTCCTGGTCTGACGCCGCATGGTGACAACTCACGACGAGCAAGATCCCCGTTACTCCTGGACTGTCAAGGGTGATCGCGGTCCAGACCTGGATAGCAAATCTGGCTTAGAGAGAGCACAGGGCACAGCCACACAAATAAGCCTACAAACCAGCGTGACACCCATCATGGTGGATGCCATGTGTCTCCCCAGCCCCACTGACTCACGCCAGGGAGTCCTACCCCAGCTGGACGCGCTATTTGCCAATTTCTGGTGCAAGCTGGAGTGCAGAACAGAGTCACTTGCCTCACTCGCCAAGCAGCCATCTACCCAAGAGACTGCCTCAACATGGGAGGAAGGCTCCGAAGGTCCTGACTGCAAAACGGGCCTCATCATGGCGGCGGATCAAGCTGCGCACTCTACCCCAGCAAAAGAAGCTAAAAATCTATATGAGGCACCAACGAGGACATAAAGCACAATGGAGAAGCAAAACCCGACAAGCTTATATGCCCCACCTGGCAGTTCCTGGGTCCAGAGGACTGCAACAGCTCGCTCCACTCCAGATTCTGACACTGCATGGAGACCAGCCTCTTCTATCAACATTTGGGAACAGAGACCAGCACTGCCTTGCTGTGTTGCAGAAATGTAAGGTACCGCTACAGCTCGTCCTGATCCGGATCCTGGCCCTGCAGGCAGAATTATCTCATCTGAAGGCATTTGGGCCCAGAGGCTTGCAATGCCTCAGCACGCTGCAGGACTATCCTATACCCTAGGTGGGCATTGGCTGACTGAGCTCCTGGACTGTGCAAGAATGGACAGACAACGCAAGTAGTTAATCCCTGTCTGGTTTATACTCCTACATTAAGGCTTGTAGCGTTTTCCTGGAAGTGATATTTAGTCCTGGTGGTCTTACCTGCCACTTATGTGCAACTCTAAGCTATCGCTCTCTCAGCCATACCACTCTTACTTATTATTATGTTCCGAATGTCCTGCTACTTGCCCTTTCTTAGTTGCACACATTACACCCCACAACCACGTCTACCTGCATCTCACTACATTTACTCCTATTGTTTATCAGAGCTCGACACGTAACGTTTTTCTGTTCTCTACTTTATATTATACAATGTGCTATGCCTCTCCAAGCCACACAATTCATACACTATGTATACTGAAGACTCTTATGTATATGCTGTCGTGGCATCCATGTATACTTGTAATCACCTATCTGCACGAAAAAAATATATAAAAGAAGAAAAAAAAGAACATATTAAAAAAAGCGTGCCCCATATCTTATACACTCTTAATTTATTTTTATTTTTTTGTAAATCTTTCTTTTATTGTGGCATATGCGTCATGGGGTACAGAATAGAAAAAGGAGGTATTAAGGGATAACATACGTTAATGATAACAAGATGGTTTATACTACACTCCTATGAGAGACTGCCATATTTTTCTTTTTTTAAAACATGAATAAACATAGCGAACCAGGCTTAGTTAAGAGAAACAAAATAAAATAGCATATAATAAGGTAAATAAATGATGCGTATTCCAACGAGTTAGGCTAAGTTGTAGCTTTGGAACAGCCAGATAGTACTTAAACTCAACCTATCATAGTACCACCGCGGGCAGAGTTACATGCTGAATGTGAAACTATCTTGTTCTAGTAGTCATGCTTATAGGCTAAGTATACAGGGGAGTCGTTTGCGGACTGCCCCCCTATAATCATGGTGCAGATAAGGTTTTCTGATAGATTAAACATGCAATACAAGAATAACATATGAGTAAGCTGCGTGTATAATAGCATGTAAAAAGAACATGTGAAACAAGATTGTACTTTAGCAATTAGCCAAGCCTAAGCTGAGATGTAGCAGGTAGGGTTAATAGCTTAAAACTTATCGGTGGTGTGAACAGTGAGATTCTGTCAGCAGTATACAGGGAAAGGCAAATACATATTGCTAAGATACTATACTGCTCACGGTTTGTCAAATAATAAAATGCACGATGTGGTTCAGTCTTGCCTCCGCAGTGCTATCTGCAGAGTTATCTGACATACAGTCCGATTTGCTCAGCCTATGCCGGCTCTGAGTGCTGCATGGCCGGGCCAAACATCGTTTTCAGATTGTTGCTTCTGTGAACCGTCCTGTCCGACAGATCTTGGGGAGAAGCTCAGTCCAGGTCTGTTGCCAGTGAGGGGCAGTGGTCGTCGAGTGTGGGGGGGGTGTGAGGGTGGTCGGGTCTCCCCGTGGCCCCAGGCTCCTAGTGGGGTCTGCATCCTGGCTCCACGAACTCGGGTGCTACAAGAGGCCCAGTTCTTCCCTGTGAAGGTGCTTCGGAGAGCCCTGGTGTTACGACGCCGCCAGCGGCTGTTAGGCTTCCGGCGATGTGTCTGATGCTGTGGAGTTATCCTCCTGGTGACCCCCGGCCCGGGTGGGCAGTCGGCGCTCAGCTTTGGCGCTAAAGGGTGTGTAGTGCCCGTGGTAGGCCCTTTCCGCCCCTGTTTCCCCTGCCCACATGCTGTACCTCCGTATTGTACGCGGGGTGTTGCAAAGAGTCTGTCCAGCTTTTCCATGAATTGTTGGAAGATTAGATCCAGGCTTGTGGCTTGTACGGGTACCGGTTCTGTACGGCAAGGGGCTTCTGCAGTAGTGCTAGGCCCGGAGCCCGAACCAGTGTGGGCAGATGCCGTCCGTGTAGCCATGTGTGTCGCTTCAGTGGGGACCGGGATAACCCCCGCCGGTCCATAGGGGGGGGAACGGGGTTTCCAGCTTTGCCTTGCCGTGTTCGTCTGCAGCGGGAGAGCGGCCGCCTCTCCCACCGCCACCATGCTTGTAGGCCGCAAACCTGCGTGGGTCGGGCCTGGAACATAGGGCCACTCGCTTGGTGTCAACATGACGGGCTCGATGTCCTCTATCACTTGGGAGCACCGGGTCATCGGTTTGCTGCCTCCGGTTAACGGGAATCGGCTTTAGGTAAGTTGAAACGCGGGAGCAACAGCGATACACTCTTAATTTAAATCAAAATTACACAGGTCTGTTCGCAAACACAGGCCACTCATTGCTTCATTGTTGTTAAAGGAAACAACACTGAGTTTTGAATTTTTCTATTTTTATTTAAGTGCTTAGTTCTTTACTGGGCACGTGATCCTCAAACCCAGGTATCAGCAAAGATTACAAATGTATGAAAAACACATCTGTTTGCAATTGTCTAATTCGGATGCGGGATTTCCTGGGGAGTTAAGGTAACGTAAAGAATTGGTGAGAGATTCAATGATTCTTGAGATTTTTAAATGGATTACTATCGCTGTATGTTTTCTTTTGGATTCATGTGGTCCATAGCTCTAAGACAAGTTCTCTCTAAAAAAAAAAAAAAAAAGAACTTGTGCATTTAGAAAACAGACCTTTTGAGTTATGGTAGCCATGCGGCCACGGATTTTAAAATGTCAGTAATTCACGTATTTAACATCTAGTAATCCTTTTTTACAAGGGTCTCCTGCTACCCAATTAGACAGAGCAGAGACAGGATTAGGATATGTCACAGAAGGACAGATAATATTTCATGTACTTAATCATTCATTTCACTACCACATAGTTGAGGTTATAGAGTGATTGTGGAGGACGAAGGGCTATTTTATGACTCGAGAATAAATAGGTCTTGTGTTTTCTTAAATATATAACGGAACCATTAAGACAATTAAAGGCTTTGGCCTAGACTGTCAACCACAAAAATGTAGATGGCAAGATCAGCTTCAGGTAGGTATAAAAATGTAATCTATTTATCGCTCTAGTGAAATTACCTGAAAATAGTTAATTCAAAGGAATTCATGGCCACAGTAGTTAGTCAACTGTTAGGGACCAAGAACCAGACAGAGACAGAACTTAGATGCAAAACATCTTTATAATAAATAGCAAATAATGACATAAACCAAAAGCAAAGTCCAGGAGGCAAGCAGGTGTCAGGCACCAGAGCGGGTAGTCAGACGAGCCGGAATCAGGAGAACGGAGAGCAGCGGAGTCAGGAACAAGGTCAGTGTCAGAACCAGGAACACACAGGTAGCAGGAAACCATGCAAGGGCAAGGAGGTACTGGGACTTGCTGCTTAAATAGGCAGCACTGATTAGCAGCAGGGCTGGTTACTACAATTAGGTGAGTAACCGTGGCAACATAAATGCAGGAGCTGATCGTTAAAATCAGCTGAAAGCTCAGACACATAGAGAGAGGAAGGGTTGCTGTTTTAAACAGCAAAGAAACCCTGACACCAGTGGCGTACATGCAGGGGTCGCGGCTGCGACCGGGCCCGGCCCACCAGGGGGCCCGGTCACCCTGCGACCCAGGTATGTATGTCACTGGGCCAGCCTGTTCTCCTGGGGGGCCCAGGAGCCGGCCACCTCAGGGCCCCCCGAGTATGGCCATGCTGTCACCCAGCTGGCGGGCGCGCGAGGGAGCACTCTCCCCTGAGAGTGACGTCATCTTCCGGCTCCGGCATCAGTACGTGGCGTGCGAGGGAGCTGAAGAGTAAGCACTCAGGGGAGAGTGCTCCCTCGCGCGCCCGCCAGCCGGGTGACAGCAGGGCAAACAAAACCACTGGACCCCAGGGAATCCCCTCAGCTCTCCCACAGGTAAGGAGGCTGGGGGGATTAAATAAAAAAAAAAAAACGTGTGTGTGAGTGTGTGTTAGTGTGTGTGTGTGTGTTAGTGTTAGTGTGTGCATGTGTGTGTGTAAGTGTGTGTGTGTGTTAGTGTGTGTCTGTTACTGAGTATGTTTGTGTGCGTCTGTTAGTGAGTGTGTGTCTGTCAGTAAATGTGTGCGTCTGTTCATGAGAGTTTGTGTGTGTGTCTTTTTTTTTTTTAAAGATTCTTTATTTTTCATTTTTCAGTTTTCATGAACAAAAGTTAATGAACGTTTTTACAGAAAAAAGAGGTTGGTTAGTTAGGGGGTTACAATAGGATACAAAATATTTTCATTAGAACATGTCTCTGGCATTGTGTTTTGGTATCTCTTATAACATTTTCTTTTGAGGACCTTGAATCAGGAAAGCTACGTGTGTGACCGTTCAGATCGTGTTATCTGTGGTCAGGTGGAGTTACAGGGTTCCAGGGGTGGTTATGATGCGTCCATCAAGGTACCTGTTCCGGAATATTCCGGTTATTAGAGATAGTTGAGGTCGTAGGGTCATTAGGCCAGAAGCTTTCGGTGGTGGTCGTCCCATTGTTGGGGGGATGGGGATATCTGTCTGGGGGAGTGTGGCCTTCGAGTCGGTCAGAGATTGAGGTTGTGTCAGTAGGGCCAGGAAGTTAGGATGGGTGTTACAGGGAGGGTAGTGTTAGGTAGGGGGGTAATTAAGGGGGTAGGGAGAGGAACTGTGGAGAGGTGAATAGGGTGCTGCTGCCCTTCTGGGTATTCCCTCCGAGCCCAGGGCGGTGGGGTTGGGTTAGGGGTGGGTTGGAGCGGTGCGCTTCTCCCTAGTCGTGGTTAGCGTCGGTGGTGTTGGTCGTTGGTTCTGGTATGTCACCATGGGAGGGCATTATTTCCATCGAGCCATGGGTCCCAAACTTTGTGGAATGATTTAGGGGTGTCATGTATCTGTGCTGTTAGTCTGTCCATGTCTATGCTATCTGTGATTTTCGTGTGTATTTGAGGGTGAGTGGGTATACGTGGTGTGGACCAGTTTTCGGCGATTGCTCGGCGTGTGGCTAGGGCTATTCTTGCTATGAGCTTATTTTCACTACGGGTGAAGCTGTCCAGGGGTTTAGAGAGCAAAAGGGCCCACGGGTCAAGGGGTACTGGTTTGTTGAGTAGTCCGGATAGGAGGGTCGTCATAGTTATCCATAGGGGTGTAAGTTTAGGGCATGTCCACCAGCAGTGGAGGAATGTGCCTGTTTCTCCGCACATTTTCCAGCAGAGGTTGGTGGGGCTTTGTTTCATGGCCTTCAGGCGGTAGGGGGTGAGGTACCATCTGAAGAGCATTTTGTATGCCTGTTCTTGATGGGTGACGCAGATTGAGATAGATTTAATGGATGCCCAGATGTCAGCCCAGTCCGTGGAGTCCACGGGGGGTCCGAGATCTTTTTCCCACGCCGCGATATATGGGAGGGCTATCTGAGTGTGGTGTGTGGTTAAATTTATGTAGATAGATGATATTTGGCTCTTCCTGGATGGTGACTGAAGGGTGTCTCTTTCAAACCCGGTCAGGGACGAGGTGGCTGCTATGCGAACCGTGTCGGTCGCCGCGAAGCTTCGGAGTTGGAGGTAGCGGAAGTAATCAAATGTGGTTAAGGTTTCGGGGTTGGGGAGTTCAGTGTATTGCAGGAGCTTGCCGTTAGGATAGAGGTGTCCCAACCTAACTATGTCGCGGTCTTCAAAATGGGCGTAGTGTTGAGGTGTGAGGCCAGGTTGGAACATTTTGTTGCGGAGGATTGGGGTGAGGGGCGAGAGGCCTGTGGACAAGTCAAATTTATCGCTGAGTCGGTCCCAGAGGTCTAGGGAGTGGGTGATTGCTGGGGAGGTGGGGGGTGGCAGTGGCCTGTATTGCCTTTGGAGCCACATGTATTGGGAGGGGTGGTCTCGGCCATGTGTGTGTGTCTTAAGCACTTACCTTTCTCCAGCGCCGGACTCCCTTGGCGCTGGGGATCTCTCCGCCTCTCAGCTCCGAATGCGCATGCGTGGCAAGAGCCACGCGCGCATTCAAACCGCCCATAGGAAAGCATTACTCAATGCTTTCCTATGGACATTCAGCGTCTTCTCACTGTGATTTTCACAGTGAGAATCACAGAAAATTCTCTAGCGGCTGTCAATGAGACAGCCACTAGAGGCTGGATTAACCCTCAGTGAAACATAGCAATTTCTCTGAAACTGCTATGTTTTCAGCTGCAGGGTTAAAAGTAGAGAGACCTGGCACCCAGACCACTTAATTGAGCTATGTTCTACAGCTCCTATCTCTGGGTGCACCCACCTCACCCACTACAGGCCCTACCCCCCCCCCCCCTTCACCCACTACAGGCCCTCCCCCCCTTCACCCACTACAGGTCCTATCCCCCCCTTCACCCACTACAGGCCCTCCCCCCCTTCACCCACTACAGGCCCTATCCCCCCCTTCACCCACTACACACCCTATCCCCCACCTTCACCCACTACAGGCCCTATCCCCTTCACCCACTAAAGGGCCTGCCCCCCCACCCCCCCTTCACTCACTACAGCCCCCACCACCCCGCTGTACTTACTACAGGCCCTATCCCCCCCTTCACCCACTACAGGCCCTATCCCCTCCTTCACCCACTACAGCCTTCCCCACCCCCCTTCACCCACTACAGGCCCTACCCTCCCCCCCCCCCTTCACCCACTACAGGCCCTATCCCCCCCTGCACCCGCTACAGCTCCCCCACCCCCCTTCACCATAACACTCTGGGCCCTTTACATGTGAATCAGACATGTGTAACAGGAAAACCTCTGGCTCCAAGAAAAAAACATGATGGCAGCCTTAAAGGGACACTGCTTCATGTGTGAAGAGTGTGTTCTCTTTTTTCACATAACAGAAAGTGCAGATTTCAATAGATGTTGGCACTTTTAGGGTAGAAGACACTAAGAACCTTGAGAAAGCTGGAATATCACTAAGGCTAAAATAGTAAAAATTTGAGAACCCATCTGGGCCTGGGGCCTCATGTGTAGGCAACAAAACTATGTGTTTACAAACTTCCTCTAAAGTAAAGGTAGTAGTAATTAGTAAGGTAGTAGTATTTCAATGTAGGCGCAGCCAGGACATGCATTTCCTTGAAGAGGAAAAATAGAAGCATTGTTTCATTTGGAGTGGAATTCTACATTTATATTTATTTTTAAAACATTACAAATACATATTTGTTAAATATACGGATACATAATATTATAAAAAATCTTGGGAAGCCACAGCTCCCATTTAACAGTGGTATGGCATAATAGTGGTTATGGTGCATAGGGGGACCCTTTACAGGGACACTCCAGTGCCAGGAAAACAAACCGGTTTCCTGGCACTGCAGGTACCCTCTCCCTCCCACCACCCATCCCATGTTGCTGAAGGGGTGAAAACCCATTCAGTGACTTACCTGAGACCCCCGCCAGACAACAGGTCCTGTTACTTCCTGGTTTAGTTAGTTTATTTGCGCTGAACTCAGCAATTGCTTGGGGCACATGCCTTGCAAAGACGTCTTATTGAGCTGCACTGTAAAGTCTGTGATTGGATGGCTACAGAAAGCCTGGGCGGGGTTAGAAGGGGAGGGCTTGTAAAGGCTGCAGCCGAGATCAGCAGTTTTTGCATGCTGTTTTTAGATATAACTCCAATGAAAAGGTGCATAATTAAAGGCATGCAAGTTATCTTTTGTGGCATATCTACTAAACAGTGGGTTTAAAAATATATATATATATATTGTATTTGGGCAGTGGAGTTTCCTTTTAAGCCATGCCATTCTGCCAGAGAACCATCCCTTTTGCCTTTGATAATGTCAGTTCTGGTAGATGTGATCAGATTTGTGTACGACGTTAGGCTCGAATGATGTCTGACTGCCCCTCAAGTGTCAGTCGCGTACTATCAAGAGAATGGAGCTTGTGTTGTTAGCATTCATTGGACCAATAATCCTGGTTCTAGCCGTCATCTGAAGTACTTTTAGGCAGTTTAATCAGTGCCATGTTCACAGGACGCACAATTAGATATTCTGACAATTTTTAGTCGTGTTAAAGGGGAAATGTCACTTCGCTGCAATTTACACCATTCATTCACCTATAACTTGTGTTAAACTTGTCTTTTCACGAGATGCTCTAAAATATATATATTAAATATGTACTCAATGACATCATAATCCAGTTTAGACAAGGCAAAAATGAGGAGGAAAAATCAAAACAGTGTTTCATTTCTTTTCACTATGCTGTCTTGATGCCAACTAGCTGATGTAAAGGACAGAGCCCATAACAATGATTGACAGGGAGCTCAGGTACAGGATAAAGAGTTGTGGATTCATACATTTGATTTTTATTATCACACCTCACAAATACATATTGGCTTTTGCCCAAATGATATTTGGCTGGCTCGGCATGATGGAAGTTATCAAAGAACAGCTAGAGAAACATTAAGTTGTTTTAACTTAACCAGTAAAACAAAAAAAAAAAATAGAAAAAAATACTATTTTACATTTTCTCCCAGTGGTAGTGTATGTTATTTAACAATTAATATATTTGGGGGGAACTGTTGACTTAGAGCAGTGTCAGCTGTCGACTTTAAAGCATTGGATTGTGAGGAGTCACACATGACCTGGGTCTGTGTTATTAGATACATGGATTTCTGACTATTACCATACGCCATCAATAGTCGTCATGCAACATAAAGATTATGGATTGCACGGACTCTGCCTCATTTAACCTGTCCGTCAGGGTGTCTCTCCCGAGATCCACAAATTCAATCAGACAGAGCAGAACTTATTTGTTGTAGATTAGATGAGCAATTTGCGTTCTCTGTATCCCATATCCTACAGGGACTCTGGAGTTAAGAAAATAATGAGGTAGGAATTGATCCTACACTAATAGCAAGAGTTATTAAGTACATTGAGAATTCATTCAGCTATAGTGTGTATGAAGACGCTTTAAACATGGTGACATGGTGAGAGTTTGTTGCATATAAAATATCATCGATACATTGTTACAGGCAAATTGATAGCAAATGTATAGGTACAATTTAATATTTAAAGGAACACTATAGCGTTTGAAAACCAAACATGTATTTCTGTAGTGCTGGAATAGATGTTCCGATGATTATCCCCTTCTCTGTGGAGTTAAAAGGTAATGAAACTATCCATTTTCTCCCTTG
Organism: Pelobates fuscus; assembly: GCF_036172605.1. Taxonomy (NCBI): domain Eukaryota; kingdom Metazoa; phylum Chordata; class Amphibia; order Anura; family Pelobatidae; genus Pelobates; species Pelobates fuscus. The sequence continues at coordinate 15,829,397 of NC_086319.1, forward strand.
CCATGCCGGTCTCGCTTTAGCTGGCCCTGTCTTCATGGCTGAGATAATAAGCCTTGATTATTATGTAATGTTCCTTGTTCCGCTAGTAGATATACACCAAAGAAAACTGTAACGGATAATCTTACACTCCAGCTGAGTATATCCGTGCAGCGTCCCCCGAAATCCAAGTAAATACGAAGGTGTTGTGAAATATAGCTCCCAACCCCCCAAACATGAGCCAATACTTCATGAAGGGGTACAACGATCTGGTTTATTGATGGCCACAGCTCGGCCTTTTATGCAGGTCCTCCAGCAAGGGTTACTCCCACAGGGACCTTGTGGAGGACAGGAACACAAAATACAGTGACCAATCATTTTACAGTAACATATAACACACTCCCACATGAACAGTGAAATCCCTCCTCTCTATCCTGGAGATAATTGGGTTAAGTGGCCCGAGCAAAATTAATTATCTCCAGGTAGAGAAAATATTTCTATTTTACAAAAGTAACAAAAATACATTAAAATATATAACTTTGCTTTTCACGAACAGAACACCATCATTCGACATATCCCCAAATAGCTTGGGTCTGAGTGCTCAATATAGTCGAACAGCGCTCAGATCCCACGAACACAGTCAAATCGGCATGGAACTAAAGAGTCTGTTCTCTGACTGTTCGTTTGAAATATGTCCAACATTAGCTCCATGGATTGAGCTACCTGGGGTCAGTCTCCTTCGTGTATTAAATGTACGGCGTTCGTGTAAATAGAAACGAACGAGGTGGAAGTTAGAGAGTCCCAGCAGTGTTCGCAGGAAATTGTGGCCGAAAATAGTTCCACGCGGTCGACGACCAAACACCGCTGGGCGTTCGTCAGTTTAAAATGGCCGCCACCATGTGTTCGTTCAAACTAATGGCGACCACCCAGCCGTTCATCAAATAGCTGTAGTTAACCACAGCTTCTGGGCGATTAATGAGCTGCACACTCCAAGTGCAGGTGGTAGTTTGTTCGTTTTTTTATGAAAGAACGAAATAGGGCTAACTACACGAACAGCAGATGAAATACAAAAGGCAGAGCATTCATAAAACAGGGGTTTTGTCACAAAAAACATGCAGAACGTGGAGACACTGAATGTGGGTGCTGCACACACACTGTAGCATTGAGATAGGAAGCAGTTCAGTTGCCATCTTAGTGACAGCCACTAGAGGTGTCACTAGACGGCAATGTAAACACTGCCTTTTCTCTAAAAATGCAGCGTTTACGTTGAAAAGCCTTCAAGGATTAATCTGAGATCCTGAGTGCAGACTGGTTGATTTTGGTGTTTATTGAATAACCCCGTATGTATCTGGAGTGTACCTTTTTTTAAAGCACAACTGTCGTCTTGCAAAACATTTTAATATAGTAATTATTTTGAAAAGAAGTCGATTTTTTTAAGTGAACTGGAAACATATCTGTTTTAGTGTATTTTTCTGGGGGTTTAGTAAATAACCCTGATGTCTTAGAACTTTAGTTAATTAATTTTTGTTTTTCTCAACTTAAAGGGACACTATAGTCACCTGAACAACTTTAGCTTAATGAAGCAGTTTTGGTGTATAGAACATGCCCCTGCAGCCTCACTGCTCAATCCTCTGCCATTTAGGAGTTAAATCCCTTTGTTTATGAACCCTAGCCACACCTCCCTGCATGTGACTTGCACAGCCTTCCATAAACACTTCCTGTAAAGAGAGACCTTTTTAGGCTTTCTTTATTGCAAGTTCTGTTTAATTAAGATTTTCTTATCCCCTGCTATGTTAATAGCTTGCTAGACCCTGCAAGAGCCTCCTGTATGTGATTAAAGTTCAATTTAGAGATTGAGATACAATTATTTAAGGTAAATTACATCTGTTTGAAAGTGAAACCAGTTTTTTTTTCATGCAGGCTCTGTCAATCATAGCCAGGGGAGGTGTGGCTAGGGCTGCATAAACAGAAACAAAGTGATTTAACTCCTAAATGACAGTGAATTGAGCAGTGAAATTGCAGGGGAATGATCTATACACTAAAACTGCTTTATTTAGCTAAAGTAATTTAGGTGACTATAGTGTTCCTTTAATTCAACACTGAAGGACCTAATAAGACTTCAAAATCAGTAAAAAAAAAAAAAAGTGGTAGGTGAGTGCAATTTGATCTCCCCGCATGTGTTTTGATGTAGGGAACATGTTTCTGACAGGTATGTTTAGCGTAACCAAAACATATGCCTGTATCCATTAGTCAGTGTGTTGAAACTAACATGTGACACCTGTCGATGGAGGGGGGACCCCACTACCCCCATCACCCAGAATAACACATCTAAACCAAGCAGAAAACAGTATTTTGTCTTCCAAGTTCTACAGCCAGGATTTATTGGGACAGATAAATAATGATTGTCTTGTTTTTCTGTCCTTGGTCCTCTCTGTCTGCTAAACTCTCTCTACCCTGACCTAACCATTATGTTGAAGGCGAGACCGTCTGCTGTCATGGTAACTGTTGCGATTTTACCTGGTTCACAGACGGCTCAGGAGGTGAAAGTCCTCGTGCAGTCTGACGGTGTCACAGTGCTGGGAATGGGTAAAGTGCCTCACAGAGCTGGCTGTGCTCCGAGCAAGCACTCCGTAACGCCAACAAAATAAATAGTGTTAAAGATGATCCATTACGGAGGACGCATTAGAGAATGTTTGGATTTATGAAATAAAAAGAGATCCATTACGGAGGATGCATTAGAGAAAGCTTGAATTTACCAAATAAAATCAACTTTCTGCGCTCAAGATTTGAATTTTTTATAAGCAATTCGAATTTCACTTGTGATTAATGCAACCTTTTTAAAAGGGACATTAAACTGCCCAAATACAAAATAAAGAAAAATCACTGTTTAGTATATACAGCCCCAATGAAAATGCATGCATTTTAGTATTCATTCTTTCATTGGAGTATATATAAAAACTGCTTGCAAAGCTGTCTGCAGCCTTTGCAAGCCCACCCCTTCTGACCCCGCCCAGACTTTCTGTGGCTGTCCAATCACAGACTTTCCAGTGAGAAGTCTTTGCAAGGCAGGTGATCTGGGCAACTGCTGCCTCTTACATTCAGAGAAAATAAGCTAACCAAACCAGGCAGGCAGGGGGTGTAACCAGCATAATTTATAAAAGGGTAGATGTCCATTTAAATCTGCACTTTTTGCAAAATGAAATAAAGAGGACACTCGTCACTCATAAAGCTTTTCAGCAAGCTAAAGTGCTATAAGGGTCTAGAGCAGGGGTAGGCAACCTTCGGCTCTACAGATGTTTTGGACTACATCTCCCATAATGCTTTTACAGCCATATTGCTGGCAAAGCATCAAGGGAGATGTAGTCCACAACATCTGTAGAGCCGAAGGTTGCCTACCCCTGGTCTAGAGTGTCCTTTTTAAAGAACACTAAAGCATTAGGAATACAAACTTGTTTTCCTAACGCTTTAGTGTCCCTGTCCCTTGTGTGTCACAAAAAAACTATAGAATTAGGCTTTCTAATTCCTATCTTTTTTCCAGTCCCGCTAAGATTAGCTATAGTGTGTTTAGTGGTTTAGACCAGTGCTCCTCAACCCTCTCCTCAAGGCACACCTAACAGTCCAGGATTTAGGGATTACTCAGGTGGTTAGGAAAAAACACCTTAGAGTCTAAGTTGTTTCTAGGTTTTTAAAAAAAAAAAATGTTTTATTCACCTTAGATACACCCGGGAAATCCCTAAATCCTGGACTGTTAGGTGTGCCTTGAGGAGAGGGTTGAGGAGCACTGTTTTAGATCCCCACTTGTACGATGTCTTTTGTATGACCTTCCACCGCAAGATGGTGACCATTTAAACCATCGGAAGTAAAAGAAAAAACACAATCGTGCTTTCCATATTTAAGTAAGTGAAAAGGTGATAATAAAACCTCTCTCACAATTTATAGAGCAGCAAACCGCTCTATGTATGAATCATGGGAGGTACAATCCCCACCTAGTATTCTTTATCCAAGAGTTCGCAGGAATGGTTAGCAGATTGTCAGGTGATAAAAACTATATTTTATTTAAAAACTAAATAAGCAAAAGTATATGGCAACAACAAGGAGGTAAGGTAGCCAAACAATACTTTATTGCTAAAAACACAAAATTAGAAAATCCACAACGCGTTTTACCTAAAAAGGCTTTATTGACAGTACCACTACACCCAGGATATGTCATTGTGATGAAGTTGCCTGGATGACTTCCCTGGATGACTTCAGTGGTCCTTTAATGGGGCTCCGGTTGTTATGGTGCTAGGAGTGTGAAAATGTTAAATCATTTAAAATATTAGCGTTCAATACCCAAGTTAACTGGCACTTAAAAGTCATTTCATGTACAGTTCTAGTGCTGCGTTAGTGATTTTCCCAGGATAAACACACAATGAATTCTTTAGGATTCTCAGGGACACAATTCTATGTTTCATTTAGAGAGGGTTGGTCAACCAGGATTAACCATATGAAGTCCATGTGGATCTTTCCACTTCATAATGTCTTGACCCTTTAACTAGTACTGATTGAGATACATCACTCGACATGACTTACCACCAGGTGGCACACTAAGTTTAAATGAAAGCTCGGATATATGCACTGGCTAGGGGACACACACACGTTGGCATTACTTATACAGATGGCTCCTTACTGCTAAAATGTATGTATTGTACCATAACCACTAAAATGGCATGGCGTAACAAAAGTAGATTGGCATTGATCTCAATGGAAGTTTGATGATAGACTGGGGTGGCTGTTCTAAAAAGAAAAGCTGAGCAGATAAAATACTTTCAGGGTTATTCGCCTAAATGTGAATTCCAAGTGAATCTCAAATTTAAAGTCAGAATAGTCAAATTGCTTGGCTACTCTGACCTTAAATTTGAAGTTGACATTGAATTCACTTGGAATTCCCATTTTAGTAAATGACCCTGTTTCTCTGACTTTAGGTGAACTCCTGGGATTTCATTTTTAGAAGAATGACTTGTAATCCATGTGGACCTATTTGGACTGAAAAAGTGGGTTTCTCACCAGAGCAAAACTTAAACGATAAACTTGTAAATGTTATTTCATAATGTGAACACTATAGACCAGTCTGATAAGATGTACACTGATCAGCCACAACATTAAAGGGTTACTCCAACCACCATGACTACTTCAGTGATTTGATGTTGGGCAAAGGTAACATCCCCAGGACGTATTTGGAAACCAGAGTAATCTTAATGTACCCTTCCTGGTTACATACTTAGTTATTATTATTAAAGGGACACTATAGTCACAGGAAACAACTACAGCTTAATGTAGTTGTTCTGGTAATCATTGCCTTCAGAGAAAATTCAATGTTTGCATTGCCCCTAGGGACACCTCCAAGTGGCCACTCCTCAGATGGCCACTGGAGATGCTTCCTGGGGCAGTGCTGCATAGTAGTCAGCAGTGCCATTCAGCGTCTCCACGCTCTGCATGGGGATGCTGAATTTTTCTCATAGAGATGCATTGATTCAATGCATCTCTATGAAGAAGTGCTGATTAGTCAAAACGGTGTTTGGCCCCGCCCCCATCATGCTGATTTTAGACAATCCTATGGGAAAGCATTGGATTGGCTAAAAATCGCAAATTCTGATGATGCCATCAAGGAGGCGGATCAGGGGTTGGGCCAGCGCTGGCAGACCCACACAGTGCTGGAAATAAGGTGAGTTTTAATTCCTTTTAAGGGGTCTGAGAGGGGGCAAGCCACCTAAATGGTGGGTTTAACACTATAGGGTCAGGAATACATGTTTATGTTCCTGACCCTATAGTGTTCCTTTAATTTTTGAAGTGGTCATGTTAGTAGGAGTCAATATGTACAGAGTTAATTTTTATTTTGTTCTGGGGACTCTGTTCCAAGCTGCCTAATGTCAATCATATGCATATTTTACATCTGTCGTCAGTGCTCACAAGCACTCTAGTGACATACGTGCTGATCTTTCCATCTCCCTCTGCTAATTGTATTTATTAATTTGTTAAATTACCCCTCCAATGCCCCCTCCTCACCAATCCCCACTCTATGACAAGCTAGTAAATATATTGTTACAATGGCACCTATAAAGGCATGGGATATATTGGGCAGCAAGTAAACAGTCAGTTGTTGTGTTGGAAGCAGGAAAAATGGGAAGGCAAAACGAGTGACTGACAAGGGCCAAATAGCGATGGCTAGATGATTGGATTAGAGCATCTCCAAAATGGCAATTATTCTGGGATGTCTCTAGTATGCAGTGGTTGGTACCTACCAAAAATGGTGCAAGGAAGGACAACCGATGAACCCAAGGGTCATTAATGCACATAGGGAGCAAAGGCTAGCCTGTCTGGTCCAATCACACAGAAGAAAAAATTTAGCTTAAATTGATGAAAAACTTAATGCGGGCTACGGGAAAAAGGTGTAAGAACACACAGTGCCATGTAGTTTGCTGTGTATGGGGCTACGTGTGTCAGAGTGCCCATGGTGACCCCTGTCTACCGCCGAAAGTGTCTTCATTGGGGGCGTGAGTATTAGGACTGTACCATAGAGCAATGGGAGAAGGTTACTTGGTATGATGAATCACATTTTCTTTAAGATCAGGGAAGGTGGCACTATGGGAAGAATGCGGGCTGGTGGAGGCAATGTTATGTTCTGACAATGTTCTGCTTGGAATCCTTGGATCCTCACATTCAGGAGAATTGTAGTAATAGTGTCCCCTGATGGCAGAGGCCTCTTTCAGAAAGATAATGCAGACTGCCATACTACAAAAATTATTCAGGAATGGTTTGAGGAACATGACAAAGAGCTCAAGGTGTTGTCTTGTCCTTCAAATTCACCACATCTCAATCCGATTGAGCATCTGTGGGATGTGCCGGAACAACAAATCTGATCGGCCCCACCTCGCAACTTGCAGGACTTAAAGGATCTGCTGCTAATGTCTTGGTGCCAATAGGACATGTTCAGAGGTTTTGTGGAGTCCATGCTTTTACGCATCATAGCTGTTTTGGCAGCACAAGGGGGGCCTACACAATATCAGGCAGGTGGTTTTAATGTTGTGGGTGTTCAGTGTATATAACTCTTACCACAAGATGATGAATAGAAAGCAGACAAGCCAAACTGCTATTGTTTAATTGTATATTTATTTAGAGGGTTAGGGAGTTGGAGATTTGATGGGATTTCTTTTATCATGTTTTTCATCCTCCTGCTATTTTTGTTTATATATAATTTTGAATTACAATAATTCAAATTTCACACAACTCCATTACTCCTCTTGATCCGGAGAAAAGCCAAAAATAAATGTTTTTTTTTTCTTTTTATAGAATATATATATATATTTTGTTCTGTTCTTTTAAAGAACAGACTACCAAAAAGACATGTATATGATTAATTTTTGACCGGCTTAGCTTATCTTTTGCCTCACCTACCCTCCAGGAACTGGGAGTCCAGTGAGCGCATGTACTGACTTCAAAACCTGATCTCAACATCAGTACACTAACTGAATTTAAATACAAGGATACTAAGGGGTGATGTGGGGTGACGGACTACTAAAGAAAGCAGATAGTCAAGGGTTGGTCAAGTAAGAGATTTGTTTTTTTTTTAACTGAATCCTTGGTAGTAATGAACCTTGAATAGGTAAAAGTGTCAAAAGTCTAACGCAACAAAAACAAACTTGTTTTACACAGGTGATATAATAATTGGTTTCATGACATGTTGGTTTAAAGGTCATAGCTTTGGTATGCGGAGTTAACTCTTTTGACATTTAAGTGGTTAACTAATAATAGGTGTTTTACAAATATTTCCATATTTAGCAAACCAATATCTCTGAAATTTAGATAATAACAAATGCCGTACATCCTTTTCCTTCATAACTGCTGGCTTTGGAACCGAAAATGTAAACTACGTGACGTGCCCTGTTCCATAAAATGTTTTTTTTTTCGCTCATTGAAATGCAAATTAATTTCTCCTGGACCGTCCCCCCCCCCCCCCCCCCCCAAAAAAAAATATTTATTTTTTTATCCCTCTAAAGATTCATGCCTTCTCGAATATTATAACTGGCTTGCTGCTACGTTTCTCTGTACAGTAGAAGTAAAGGCTTTTCGGTGCCAAAGGAAAAAAAAAAAAAAAAAACCATAACTGTTGAATACAGTGCATAGCTGTTCGAAATATCTGACCTGGAAGTGTAAACCCATCTGATTGGCTGGACTGGTTCCTGGAAAATTTTTGCTCACAGTTGGCTAGATTAATAGGACACGTTTGTATGAGAGCTACAGAAAAAAAGAAAAAAAAAACGTTTGCCAGGAAAAAAGTAAAGTGCCAGTAGGTGGCAGCAAGACAATGAACTCAGAGTGCATGAAATAGCAACATTTATAGTATTTTACCCGAAAGGGTTTTTTTTGTTTTTTTTTTAACATTATTCTTTATTTATTAATATTTTGTTTGGTTAGATTGTATTCTGCATACTAATTAACTATGGACAAGTGAATTAAAGTTGCTTAATATACCAATTTATTTTTATTATTTAAAAAAAAAAAAAAAAAAAAAAAAATATATATATATATATATATATATATATGATGAACATTTAATTAAAAGTATAAAACAGCTTTTTTTAAATTATAAAACAGAACAGAAAGTGTGCTTATAAGATTGTAGCCCTCCATATGAATGTAAGAAGTTACAATGTCACAACTGTAATGAACACAGAACCTTAACCGGAAAATGATATCGTTTAACAATGGCGATTAGTTTAACCATTCTCTAGCTACACTAGTAAAAATTGCTCTGCGTTCATCTAGCTAGATTGGTTTTAATAAAGGCAATATCATTCAAAAAGTGATGTATTCGCTCATTTTCATTTTTTTTATCTTGGGGAAAAAAATAAACTTTTAAAATTTGCCTTGTTTTTTTTTTTTGTTTTTTTTTGTATATATATTTATTGCATTTTAAAATCCCTAATGCCCTTTTCATTTTATACAATAATGACAGAGTTTGTAGTCATGGCTTACTGTACACACCAGTCACCCCCAGTCTGTCATACCTGCAACTTTGACATCATTGCGTTTTGTGTCCAGCATACTTTATATTGAGTTTGGGATCAGCAAAGTGTGTTTTATTTATTACTTATTTAAGTTTTTGTTAAAGTAAAAACTATAAAAAAATAAATTATAATTACTAGTGGGTTCAAATATTGGAAAGGCTAATGTAACATGAATTGGTAGGTACATGTTACAAACTATAGAAATATATCATTTTAGTGTAGTAAGTACAAAATAAAGTAACTTAATTTAAAATGACGTAAATTTAACCCAAACGATTTCATGACATCTGCTAGGGGCACCTTTTTGCATAGTGTTTTAGACGTAAGCTCTACAATATTTTGTGTATGTATTCAATAATATATACATATAAATATATATATATATATACATATACATATACATACTTGTATATTTTCTCTCACTGTATAAACACACATAAATCTATACAGAAAAAAAACATGTTTTAGCTATTTTTCTTTCTTTTACTTTCTGCGGTATTAGATATTGGATGTTACATTAACCAATTAATGACTAATTTAATTAGGAACGTGCATTGTTTTGCAGTGTGGCTAGTTCATCCTGATTCCTCGCTCTGTGAATCCTTGACATTCCACACACTCAGTAAATGAAGGAAAAGTTGAATAAAGTTTAAAGTCTCAGTAAATTAAGTTTCGTATAGTCCCATTTCATGCCCAAGTTTTGCATTCATTAGACATATATATATATATTTTGTATTTATTTTTTAATATTAAAATGGTCTGACCATGTGTGTTTATGGGTGAGTGCTTTCAGTGTGCGATCATTTTGTTTGTCTCCAGCAATGTTAAAATAAAGATTTTCTTTTTACTGTGTTAAATATGACAGTATGTCGATGGGCACCTTCTGTATTTATTTCCATCACACAGTTTAATATTTATATATTTATTCGTGAAAAATAATAATAATAATAATATATATATATATATCTATATATCATTCCAGTATGTTAGAAAATCATTTTTGTATTAACAGTGTTTTAGAATGACACAATAAGTTAATATGTTCATCATAGAAATTTTCATGGTTAATACAAATGTTGTATATTGATAGATGTTTTTATAGACACACACCAGTAAAAAATAGCATAAAATCACAAAATATAATGTTGAAAATCAAAGTTACACAGTTTGTTAATATGTATGTAGTTATTCATATTAAAATATAGGTAAATATATAATATCGCTAGTGCATGGTAACACACCACTTCTAGCCCCAGGGATCATAGTGGGCTAATAAGTGCATAACATGAAATAATATATATTGAGCTTATTAGTCTTTTATTTTTTATTTATTCTACATTAAAAAAAAAAAATCGAACAGTAAAGGTCCACATACGAGATAAAATTTTAGAGTGACAACTGGATACTCTGTAGTAAATATAAATACTGTGTATCTAGCCTACATTATATTTTATATGTAAATATAATATACACACACACATACCTGATATTCACACACAAACACATACATGTAAACACACAAAACACGCGTACATGTATACACAAACATACGCATGTATACACACACACACATATATATATACTTTTATATATATATATATATATACACGCACACAAACATCAACGTACATGCAGATACATAAATACACACACTCATGAACATACATGCAGAAACACATACAGACACATACCAACACCAAAATATATACACATATTTACACACATATATGTACAAACGTGCTTCCATATACATAATAATACACAGACATACGTTTATACAAACATACACACTCATACGAACACACACACAATACATTTTATTATCTGCAGTTAGATAGAATTATAAATACCAGGATGTTCTCAACAGCTTGCGAAAACTCAATACTCCTTTCCTGGTTAAATACTTGGTATTGATATGACTATTATTATTTGTAGCAATAATATTTATATAATATATATACTCTTATCGTCCCTTGTTCAGATGTCGGTAGCGCCATTTTAAATAAGCTGCATTCTTTGCATTGATTTGTTACAAAAAGACGAGTAACGCTTGAATGGTGCAATATGTTTTTACTCTGTGTCGAGTTCTTAATGGCGTTGTTTGACTTTGACGATTAAGTATTAACTCCTCTGTTGCCATGGGTGGATATTATTTGAAAGCAGAATATTTGCAATATAAAGTAATATTATTTAAAGCGGTGGGGCTGAAAGTAGTTTTGCTCCTGGCATCACAAACTGTGATATATCGCTTGCCTGTTCTTTAAGTCAATTAACTATTTCATTTCCACATGGAGCAGCAATCCCCAGTTACCGTTCTGCCCAGGAATAGGGTTGGCAGCGTGTCATGTGAGGAACAGCTGTATAACCTACAGGTGGACTCTGTACATAGTTCTATGTAATAATTTGACTGTTAACCATTTGAGTGGATGCACTTTACATTGGACTTCACACACCTTATTAAAGAGCTAAAAGAACACTCCAGGCTCCCACACACGTTAGATGCACTGTGGAGGTTAGGTTACAGTTATACTGGGTGGGTTTATATTATTAAAGGGACACTCCAGGCTCCCACACACGTTAGGTGCACTGTGTAGGTTAGGTTACAGTTAGTTATACTGGGTGGGTTTATATTATTAAAGGGACACTCCAGGCTCCCACACACGTTAGATGCACTGTGTAGGTTAGGTTACAGTTAGTTATACCGGGTGGGTTTATATTATTAAAGGGACACTCCAGGCTCACACACACGTTAGATGCACTGTATAGGCTAGGTTACAGTTAGTTATACTGGGTGGGTTTAAATTATTAAAGGGACACTCCAGGCTCCCACAGACGATAGGTGCACTGTGAAGGTTAGGTTACAGTTAATTATACTGGGTGGGTTTATATTATTAAAGGGACACTCCAGGCTCCCACATACATTAGGTGCACTAATGTACGTTAGGTTACAGTTATACTGGGTGGGTTTATATTATTAAAGGGACACTCCAGGCTCCCACACACGTTAGATGCACTGTGTAGGTTAGGTTACAGTTAGTTATACCGGGTGGGTTTATATTATTAAAGGGACACTCCAGGCTCACACACACGTTAGGTGCACTGTGTAGGTTAGGTTACAGTTAGTTATACTGGGTGGGTTTATATTATTAAAGGGACACTCCAGGCTCCCACACACGTTAGATGCACTGTGTAGGTTAGGTTACAGTTAGTTATACCGGGTGGGTTTATATTATTAAAGGGACACTCCAGGCTCACACACACGTTAGATGCACTGTATAGGCTAGGTTACAGTTAGTTATACTGGGTGGGTTTATATTATTAAAGGGACACTCCAGGCTCCCACACACGTTAGGTGCACTGTGTAGGTTAGGTTACAGTTAGTTATACTGGGTGGGTTTATATTATTAAAGGGACACTCCAGGCTCCCACACACGTTAGATGCACTGTGTAGGTTAGGGTTTAGTTAGTTATACTGGGTGGGTTTCTAGCATTAAAGGGACACTCCAGGCTCCCACACACGTTAGGTGCACTGTGTAGGTTAGGTTACAGTTATACTGGGTGGGTTTATATTATTAAAGGGACACTCCAGGCTCACACACACGTTAGATGCACTGTGTAGGTTAGGTTACAGTTAGTTATACTGGGTGGGTTTATATTATTAAAGGGACACTCCAGGCTCCCACACACGTTAGGTGCACTGTGTAGGTTAGGTTACAGTTAGTTATACTGGGTGGGTTTATATTATTAAAGGGACACTCCAGGCTCCCACACACGTTAGATGCACTGTGTAGGTTAGGTTACAGTTAGTTATACTGGGTGGGTTTATATTATTAAAGGGACACTCCAGGCTCTCACACACGTTAGGTGCACTGCGTAGGTTAGGTTACAGTTATACTGGGTGGGTTTATATTATTAAAGGGACATTCCAGGCTCCCACACACGTTAGATACACTGTGTAGGTTAGATTACAGTTAGTTATACTGGGTGGGTTTATATTATTAAAGGGACCCTCCAGGCTCCCACACGTTAGATGCACTGTGTAGGTTAGGTTACAGTTAGTTATACTGGGTGTGTTTATATTATTAAAGGGACACTCCAGGCTCCCACAGACGTTAGATGCACTGTGCAGGTTAGGTTACAGTTAGTTATACCAGGTGGGTTTATATTATTAAAGGGACCCTCCAGGCTCCCACACACATTAGGTGCACTGTGTAGGTTAGGTTACAGTTATACTGGGTGGGTTTATATTATAAAAGGGACACTCCAGGCTCCCACACACGTTAGATGCACTGTGTAGGTTAGGTTACAGTTAGTTATACTGGGTGGATTTATATTATTAAAGGGACACTCTAGGCCCCCACACACGTTAGATGCACTGTGCAGGTTAGGTTACAGTTAGTTATACCAGGTGGGTTTATATTATTAAAGGGACCCTCCAGGCTCCCACACGTTAGGAGCACTGCGTAGGTTAGGTTACAGTTAGTTATACTGAGTGGGTTTATATTATTAAAGGGACACTCCAGGCTCCCACACGTTAGATGCACTGTGTAGGTTAGGTTACAGTTAGTTATACTGGGTGGGTTTATATTATAAAAGGGACACTCCAGGCTCCCACACACGTTAGATGCACTGTGTAGGTTAGGTTACAGTTAGTTATACTGGGTGGGTTTATATTATTAAAGGGACACTCTAGGCCCCCACACACGTTAGATGCACTGTGCAGGTTAGGTTACAGTTAGTTATACTGGGTGGGTTTATATTATTAAAGGGACACTCCAGGCTCCCACACACATGTTAGGCGCACTGTGTAGGTTAGGTTACAGTTAGTTATACCAGGTGGATTTATATTATTAAAGCGACACTCCAGACTCCCACACACATTAGATGCACTGTGTAGGTTAGGTTACAGTTAGTTATACTGGGTGGGTTTATATTATAAAAGGGACACTCCAGGCTCCCACACACGGTAGGTGCACTGTTTAGGTTAGATTACAGTTAACGTATATACTAGAGTATAAGATGAGTTTTTCAGCACATTTTTTGTGCTGAAAAACCCCCACTCGTCTTATACTCGAGTGAGTGTCTGTATTATGGCAACTTACATTGCCATAATACAGACAAGGGGCTGTTGGGGGCTGGCAGAGAGTGTTTACTTACCTTTACAGCAGCTCCTGTCAGCTCCCTTCTCTCACCTCCGGTCCGGTCAGCTCCCACTGCAAGTCTTGCGAGAGCCGCGGGGTCAGAGCTCTGTGCTTCACTCACACCGCGAGACTTGCAGAGGGAGCTGACCAGACCGGAGGTGAGAGAAGGGAGCTGACATGAGCTGCTGTAAAGGTAAGTAAACGCTCTCTGCCAGCCCCCTCCTACACAACCCATCCACTGGACCCCCAGGGTATGAGAGCCCCCTCCCTGGCCAGCTAACAAGCAGGGAGGGGGGACAAATACAAAATAACATAAAAATGTTAATTATATAAAAAAAAACATTAAAATAATAATAATAATATTATGGACAAAAAATTAATAAAAATACCTACCCCCCACCAAGGCTCTGCATCACATACACAAACACACTCTGCATCACACACACACACACACTGCATTCATACACACACACACACTGCACTCATACACACACACACTGCATTCATACACACACACACACACACACTGCACTCATACACACACACTGCACTCATACACACACACTGCATTCATACACACACACACACTGCACTCATACACACACTGCGTTCATACACACACTGCACTCATACACACACACTGCATTCATACACACACACACTTCATTCATACACACACACTGCACTCATACACACACACTGCATTCATTATATACACACATTGTAAATAAATATTCAATTAATATAATTTTTTGGGGATCTAATTTTATTTAGAAATTTACCAGTAGCTGCTGCATTTCCCACCCTAGTCTTATACTCGAGTCAATACGTTTTCCCAGTTTTTTTGGGTAAAATTAGGGGTCTCGACTTATATTCGGGTCGACTTATACTCGAGTATATACGGTAGTTATTCTGGGTGGGTTTATATTATTAATGGGTCACTCCAGGCTCCCAGACATGTTAGGTGCACTGTGTAGGCTAGGTTACAGTTAGTTATACTGGGTGGGCTTATGTTATTAAAGGGACACTCCAGGCTCCCACACACGTTAGGTGCACTGTGTAGGTTAGGTTACAGTTAGTTATACTGGGTGGGTTTATATTATTAAAGGGACACTCCAGGCTCCCACACACGCTAGGTGCACTGTGTAGGTTAGGTTACAGTTATACTGGATGGGATTATATTATAAAAGGCACACTCCAGGCTCCCACACACGTTAGGTTCAGGTTACAGTTAGTTATACTGGGTGGGTTTATATTATTAAAGGGACACTCCAGGCTCTCACACACGTTAGGTGCACTGTGTAGGTTAGGTTACAGTTATACTGGGTGGGTTTATATTATAAAAGGGCCACTCCAGGCTCCCACTCATGATAGGTGCACTGTGTAGGTTAGGTTACCGTTATACTGGGTGGGTTTATATTATTAAAGGGACACTCCAGGCTCCCACAGACGATAGGTGCACTGTGAAGGTTAGGTTACAGTTAATTATACTGGGTGGGTTTATATTATTAAAGGGACACTCCAGGCTCCCACATACATTAGGTGCACTAATGTACGTTAGGTTACAGTTATACTGGGTGGGTTTATATTATTAAAGGGACACTCCAGGCTCCCACAGACGTTAGGTGCACTGTGTAGGTTAGGTTACAGTTAGTTATACTGGGTGGGTTTATATTATTAAAGGGACACTCGAGGCTCCCACACACGCTAGGTGCACTGTGTAGGTTAGGTTACAGTTATACTGGATGGGTTTATATTATAAAAGGGACACTCCAGGCTCCCACACACGTTAGGTGCACTGTGTAGGTTAGGTTACCGTTATACTGGGTGGGTTTATATTATTAAAGGGACACTCCAGACTCCCACACACGTTAGGTGCACTGTGTAGGTTAGGTTACAGTTAGTTATACTGGGTGGATTTATATTATTAAAGGGACACTCCAGGCTCCCACACACGTTAGGTTCAGGTTACAGTTAGTTATACTGGGTGGGTTTATATTATTAAAGGGACACTCCAGGCTCTCACACACGTTAGGAGCACTGTGTAGGTTAGGTTACAGTTATACTGGGTGGGTTTATATTATAAAAGGGACGCCCCAGGCTCCCACACACTTTAGGTGCACTGTGTAGGTTAGGTTACAGTTATACTGGGTGGATTTATATATATTAAAGGGACACTCCAGGCTCCCACACACGTTAGGTGTGCTGTGTAGGTTAGATTACAGTTATACTGGGTGGGTTTATATTATTAAAGAGACACTCCAGGCTCCCACACATGTTAGGTGCACTGTGTAGGTTAGGTTACAGTTAGTTATACTGGGTGGGTTTATATTATTAAAGGGACACTCCAGGCTCCCACACACGTTAGATGCACTGTGTAGGTTAGGTTATAGTTATACTGGGTGGGTTTATATTATTAAAGGGACACTTCAGACTCCCACACACGTTAGGTGCACTGTGTAGGTTAGGTTACAGATATACTGGGTGGATTTATATTATTAAAGGGACACTCCAGGCTCCCACACACGTTAGGTTTAGATTACAGTTAGTTATACTGGATGGGTTTTTATTATTAAAGTCACACTCCAGGCTCCCACACACGTTAGCTGCACTGTGTAGGTTAGGTTACAGTTAGTTATACCGGGTGGGTTTATATTATTAAAAGGACACTCCAGGCTCACACACACATTAGATGCACTGTGTAGGTTAGGTTACAGTTATACTGGGTGGGTTTATATTATTTAAGGGACACTCCAGGCTCCCACACACGTTAGATGCACTGTGTAGGTTAGGTTACAGTTATACTGGGTGGGTTTATATTATTAAAGGGACACTTCAGGCTCCCACACACGTTAGGTGCACTGTGTAGGTTAGGTTACAGTTAGTTATACTGGGTGGGTTTATATTATTAAAGGGACACTCCAGGCTCCCACACATGTTATGTGCACTGTGTAGGTTAGGTTATAGTTATACTGGGCGGGTTTATATTATTAAAGGGACACTCCAGGCTCCCACACACGTTAGGTGCACTGTGTAAGTTAGGTTACAGTCAGTTATACTGGGTGGGTTTATATTATAAAAGGGACACTCCAGGCTCCCACACACGTTAGATGCACTGTGTAGGTTAGGTTACAGTTATATTGGGTAGGTTTATATTATTAAAGGGACACTCCAGGCTCCCACACACGTTAGGTGCACTGTGTAGGTTAGGGTACAGTCAGTGTGACAGATCCATCTGTATAAGACTTATATTGCTGGTTCATCTGTTTGCCCTGATTTCGTTGGATTTCCTGTCCGTATGCCCCTGTTCGTGTTCGTGTTCGTTTCCCCAAATACCGATTGAAACTACCGAACAGACGGCCACCCAGGAGAGGAGTGTGCTGCTGGTTAACCTCTTGGCCCCAATTAGAACGTTGTGGTTAACCGCAGACACCTCTCCATTCCATTTGTACAGGTGGTCATCGTTCGTATGCCGACCACGAGGCGGCGGCCATTTTGGGACACGAGGAGAATCAGCGGTGTTCGGTGCAAACCCTCTGGAACTAAAAACGAATACTTTATCTGCCGAACACCGCTGGAAGCTGCCGCCCGCCTTCTATTTCGTTGAGGCGTACGAACACCAGTCAGTTCGGGAGTTTCTATCAGTCGTATGGACTTTACCCAGGTAGCCGTCCCATGGAGTCATTCGTATACCGAAGGACTTATGAAAGATTGTGACTCCATGGCGATTGAACTATGTACATTGGATCTGAGCGCTATTCGGTAGGAATATGCACTCAGATCCAGGCTATCTGGGGATACGTTACACGAACCATATACATTCGGTATTTCTGAATTTATGTATTTTATTGTATTTTTCTTATTATGTTTTAAAATGGCGATTGTCTCTATCCTGGGAGATAATTAGGTTTCTTCCTAATTATCTCCGGGATAGTGAAGGAGGATTTATGGTTAAAATGGGAAGGGCTTATATTGAAGCCACTGCGATTGGCTACTGTCCAATATATTGTACAGTCTTCCACAAGGTCCCCTAGGGGAGTGTCCACCTTGTGGAGACCCGCATAAATACCGGGCAGGTAGCCCCCATTAAACACATTCCTGTTTGACCTTCAAGACGGAGCTTGGTCTCGTTTGTGGAGGGATTTATTATTGGGACAGTACTTTTCGTTATTTCTAACTGTGGAAGGATTTCGGATGAATTGCTGATGGGGAGTTGCCGCGTTCGTATGCTCCGTTCGGGAGTTTGACGATCGGCTGGATTAAAACTGCATTTCTGGAGAAAGGGGATTATTTATTAAACGACGGCTTCATTCCCCTGGCGGTGAGTGTCGTAACAGTCAGTTATACTGGATGGGTTTATATTATTAAAGGGACACTCCAGGCTCCCACACACGTTAGATGCACTGTGTAGGTTAGGTTACAGTTATACTGGGTGGGTTTATATTATTAAAGGGACACTCCAGGCTCCCACACACGTTAGGTGCACTGTGTAGGTTAAGTTACAGTTAGTTATAGTGGGTGGGTTTATATTATTAAAGGGACACTCCAGACTCCCATGCACGTTAGGTGCACTGTGTAGGTTAAGTTACAGTTAGTTATAATAAATAGGCTTTTAAATCTAAATCTAAACATGATTATCACTATACCTCAGTGTAGTGGATTTGTTGCCAAGAGATTTTGTTTAGCATATTCTCCAGATTTGTGTTAATTCATTTGAGAGCTCTCTCTGGCAACAAAAGACTGTCTTTCCACCTGCATTGATAAAGAGAAATTTATACTTTTACATTATCTGTGCCAACTTTGTATGACCTGAATGGTAATGATAGACCAAGAACATTGGGGGAGGCTTATTATCCCAATGCTTTCAGCCCGTCACTTGGACGCAAGTGGTAATGTAAATCCCACATTTTCGGTGAGGCTGGGGAGGGGTCCGGTTGAGGGTATCTTGGTGAGCCCCGGGTTTTGACAAACCACTCCCATACTGAGCATTAGAGTGCTCCTTTAGGTTAGATTTTTTTATTAGGTGTTGCAAAGGGATCAGCAGTGCTATATAAAATTAAAGGAACACTCTGCGCACCATAACCACTACAGCTCGCTGCCTGTGAACACTGGTACTGTGCAATCACCATAGTTTTAACTAAAATAAATTGAACCCCAATTACGGTGCACTGCGCCTTCACTAGTGACTACTGTTGACTTCACTTCCATAGAGTGAAAATCATGTCAGTGAGGCAGGGGGCGCAGTAAAAAGAGAAACAGCTGCATTTTTTATTCTCTTTAAATACTTACCGTACTGTCTTCATTTAAGTCATAGTGTATATTTTGTGAAGTAAGCTGGAACGTTATCAATGCAATAATAATAATAATTTAATCTCTAATATCATAAAAACAGTTTATTAAAAAAAAACTAAAAAAAAACTAAAAAAAAACGTTAAAACCGAATCACTTGGAGAAATTAAGAGCAGAAAAAGAAAATAGAAAAAACAAGTCGTCGATGCAATACTTGCTTTGTAGCTAACACTATTTTATTCTAAATCTAATGATTTGAGTCTTAGGCAGAGAACTTTATGGTCGTGAGATCAAAGTTCTAACAGTCGCACATTGTATTACACTTCATTATGGTGGCTAATTATTAATGGACCACTGATTGTGGTGAAGCCAAATTCAAGTCACTTTAGCTGATGGAGAAAATCATAGCAGTTTCATTGTTGCCAGTCTGGATGGATTCTACCTGTAAATTTTTAGGCAGCCAATTGATCAGTGTATTGTAATAGGGCAAGCCCAGTTTGAAAGTCCATCAGTAGACCAGATAAGCTTCTTGATGGCTTGATGAACTGTTCTCCAGCCTCCTGCTGTAACATGCCCAGTGTTTCACCTTACCCTGCCTGCCATTCATCAACCTCCACTAATCCCAGAATACATTTCTCTCCTGGCAATAAAACACAAGCTTTCGAAAACTGAATGGCGTCGCTCTCCGTTTAAGGAGCTGTGGTCTGTCTTCCTGACATCGGTGGTTTATGTGTCATAACCACAGCAATTAGTACAAATTTCCAGGATGTGTGCTTTAGGATGAGTGCAGCCATTTGGAGAAACCGGAGGATTGACTCCTCGCTGGTCTCTGTTTTCTGTACAAAGTTCTGCATGCAAGTTATAGGTGTATGAAATATTATATATAGGTATGAAATATTATATGTGGCTTGGTACTGTATAATAGGTAACAACGGGGAATTTTAGATGATTTACGTGAGAATAATAAAGGCACTTGTTCAAAAATAACGAGATACTACGCCCATGCCGTAACTCAGCCATTCATGTAATAACTCAGCCAGTCTCACGTAACTCAGCCAGTTTTGCCATAACTCAGCCAGTTTTGCCATAACTCAGCCAGTTTTGCCATAACTCAGCCAGTCTTGCCGTAACTCAGCCAGTCATGCCGTAACTCAGCCATTCATGTCATAACTCAGCCAGTCTCACAGTAACTCAGCCAGTCTCACCGTAACTCAGCCAGTCTCAACATAACTTAGCCAGTCATGCTGTAACTCAGCTAGTCTCACCGTAACTCAGCCAGTCTCGATGTAACTTTGCCAGTCATGCTGTAACTCAGCCAGTCTCACTGTAACTCAGCCAGTCTCACTGTAACTCAGCCAGTCTCGCCTTAACTGAACCAGTCTCACCGTAACTCAGCCAGTCTCGACGTAACTTTGCCAGTCATGCTGTAACTCAGCCAGTCTCACCGTAACTCAGCCAGTCTCACTGTAACTCAGCCAGTCTCACTGTAACTCAACCAGTCTCGCCTTAACTGAACCAGTCTCGCCGTAACTCAGCCAGCCTCGCCGTAACTCAGCCAGCCTCGCCGTAACTCAGCCAGTCTCACCGTAACTCAGCCAGTCTCACCGTAACTCAGCCAGTCTCACCATAACTCAGCCATTCATGTCATAACTCAGGCAGTCACACCGTAACTCAGCCAGTATCACCGTAACTCAGCCAGTCATGCCGTAACTCAGTCTTTCATGTCATAACTCAGCCAGTCTCACCGTAACTCAGCCAGTCATGCTGTAACTCAGCCAGTCTCACCTTAACTCAGCCAGTCTCACCGTAACTCAGCCAGTCATGCCGTAACTCAGTCTTTCATGTCATAACTCAGCCAGTCTCACCGTAACTCAGCCAGTCATGCTGTAACTCAGCCAGTCTCACCTTAACTCAGCCAGTCTCACCGTAACTCAGCCAGTCTCACCTTAACTCAGCCAGTCTCACCGTAACTCAGCCAGTCTCGCCGTAACTCAGCCAGTCTCTACGTAACTCAGCCATTCTCAACGTAACTTAGCCAGTCATGCTGTAACTCAGCCAGTCTCAACGTAACTTAGCCAGTCATGCTGTAACTCAGGCAGTCTCACCGTAACTCAGCCAATCCCACTGTAACTCAGCCAGTCTCGCCGTACCTCAGCCAGTCTCGCCGTACCTCAGCCAGTCTCGACGTAACTTAGCCAGTCATGCTGTAACTCAGCCAGTCTCACCGTAACTCACCCAGTCTCACCTTAACTCAGCCAGTCATGCTGTAACTCAGCCAGTCTCACCTTAACTCAGCCAGTATCACCGTAACTCAGCCAGTCATGCCGTAACTCAGTCTTTCATGTCATAACTCAGCCAGTCTCACCGTAACTCAGCCAGTCATGCTGTAACTCAGCCAGTCTCACCTTAACTCAGCCAGTCTCACCGTAACTCAGCCAGTCTCACCTTAACTCAGCCAGTCTCACCGTAACTCAGCCAGTCTCGCCGTAACTCAGCCAGTCTCTACGTAACTCAGCCATTCTCAACGTAACTTAGCCAGTCATGCTGTAACTCAGCCAGTCTCAACGTAACTTAGCCAGTCATGCTGTAACTCAGGCAGTCTCACCGTAACTCAGCCAATCCCACTGTAACTCAGCCAGTCTCGCCGTACCTCAGCCAGTCTCGCCGTACCTCAGCCAGTCTCGACGTAACTTAGCCAGTCATGCTGTAACTCAGCCAGTCTCACCGTAACTCACCCAGTCTCACCTTAACTCAGCCAGTCTCACTGTAACTCAGCCAGTCTCACCTTAACTCAGCCAGTCTCGCCGTAACTCAGCCAGTCTCACCGTTACTCAGCCAGTCTCTACGTAACTTAGCCAGTCTCACCGTAACTCAGTCAGTCTCGCTGTAACTCAGCCAGTCTCGCTGTAACTCAGCCAGTCTCGCTGTAACTCAGCCAGTCTCGCCGTAACTCAGCCAGTCTCACCGTAACTCAGCTAGTCTCACTGTAACTCAGCCAGTTTCACCGTAACTCAGTCAGTTTTACCATAAAGGATCACTATAGTGTCAGGAAAACAAAGCGGTTTTCCTGACACTATAGTGCCCTGAAGGTGCCCCCACCCTCAGGGTCCCCCTCCCGTGGCGCTGAAGGGGTTAAAATCCCTTCAGTCACTTCCCTTATTCCAACGCCGGGCTCCCTCGGCGGTTGTGACCTCTCCTCCCCCGCCGACGTCAGCTTCCCCGTCTGACGTCAGCGGATCTGAATGCGCATGCGTTGCAAGTGCCGCCCGCGCATTCAAAGTGTCCATAGGAAAGCATTTCTCAATGCCTTCCTATGGATGCTCTGCGCGATGAAGGCATAATATGCCTCCAGCGTTGCAGATGCGCCTCTAGTGGCTGTCCGGAAGACAGCCACTAGAGGCTGGCTTAACCCCAAATGTAAACATAGCACCCAGACCTGGCACCCAGACCACTTCATTGAGCTGAAGTGGTCTGGGTGACTATAGTGTCCCTATAAGTCAGCCAGTCAGGCCGTAACTCAGTCAGTCATGCCATTACTCAGTTAGTCATACTATAACTCAAACAATAGGAGGGATAGATACAGCGTTGATTCAGGTGAGCAGCAAACACTGAAACTTTGGTACCCTAACAACCCAAAAATACTATACAAGTAAAAAGAAAAGGAGAAACAGGTTGCGCCAAATGCAGTGAGGGTAATACTCAAAAATTATTAGCAAAATGAATATCTCATCTAATACAAATACCACGAGTCCTAAAAATGTCTATTGAGGTTGAGCAGCAGAGTGTCTTCGAAAGGTAAGTAAATTCGGCTAGTAATCCACTATTTTCACCAACTCAAATCGGTTCCAAAATATGAAATATAAAATAGGAAAACCAAAATAGTATAATATTGTATGCATCAAAGGAGAAAATGAAAGATGATTAAAAATACACTCACAAAAATGTGTCACGGGATGTGAAGTGGTGATCAATCACAGCTTTGTAGTACTCTGAGGGTGCTGGGCGCTTCCCAAGAGACTAAAACTCAGGGACATATGGATAAAGAGCAATTTTGATGCAAAGTTCTAAAAAATGGAGAACAATCTTCGTGGGAACCATTGGAATGTTCTGACAGATTGCTCTGCTGCTAACGTTTCATAATTATCTGTTATAATATATGATCCCCACGTACGTTTGAAATGAAATAAATCAAAATATGGCTTTATTATTATAATTCCTATAATTGTGTTTTATTGAGATCTAGAAGGCTGACGTGCATGTGCGGTGAGCAGTAAGGGATTTATGGTTTGTTGCTGTAAGCGTGACATTAAGAGTATAAGTGATATGTGTAGACCAGTGGTCCTTAACCGCTGGTCCGCAAGAATTTATTGCTGGTCCACAAAAGCTTTCACCTGACTATACCGTTGTGTGAAAGCTTTTGCGGACCGGCAATAAATTGCTGCAAAATATTTCCCCGGGTGTAATGCTGCAGCCGGCAGGGGAGGGAGGACCCAGGGGAGCTCTAACCTGCAGCTCCTCTGGGTTCTCCTCTCGCAAGCTTGGAGCGTTGCCGTGGTTACCATGGCAACGGTCCGAATCTCGCAAGAGTAAACTCTAGCAGCTCCTGAATCTGTTAGAGTTCACTCTCATCACTTGACCACCAGGGATTAGTACTGTCCCCCCTCCCAGGCAAAGGTAAGCATGGAGGGGGGAAATCAAAATTACTATTTTTTTTTCTTATTTAAAAAAAATATATATATATTTATTAATCTACCCTCCAACCCCACAGACACACAATCATTCCCCCCTATATACACACACTGCCCCTATACACACACACACTGACCCCCATACACACACACTGCCCCTCATACACACACACTGTACCCCTCACACGCACTGCCCCCCATACTCACACACTGCACCCTTCTCACACACACTGCCCCCCCCATACTCACACACTGCCCCCCATACACACACTGCACCCCCATACACACACACAAACAAAAACGGCACCCCTCACACACACACACACACACACACAAACGGCACCCCTCACATACACACACACACACACACACACACACTTAAACTGCACCCCTCACACACACACACACCCTGCATCACTCACACATACATTGTTTTTTATTTCTGGCTGACGCCGGACCGCAAGATATTTCTCCTCTTTTTGCCGACCCGCAGGTATTAAAGGGTTGCAGAAAACCGGTGTAAACCATAATGTTTGGAGCTTCCGACTTATGTTTGTCTTACCCTCTGAATTGTCAGGCTTACATTAATATTCATTAAATGTGGAGTTTTTTTTAATAATCGACTCCTTTACATCAAAAAAATTAAGAGAACGGAGTGGTCTCTCTTGCCTAATAGTAGGTATTTGCAAACTGAAATTAATAAATAAATCCAAATGAAAGCTTCAAAAATGCTCTGTTAGTCAATATTTTTTTGAAGGTTTGTTTTTTTAGAACTTACAGAGAGGCAACACAATTAAAGGACCACTATAGTGCCAGGAAAACAAACTCGTTTTTCTTGCACTATAGTGCCCTGAGGGTGCCCCCCCATCCCGTGGCACTTACCTCTTTTCCAGCGCCGGGCTCCCTCGGTGCTGGGACTCTCCTCCCTCTTCTTCCGTCATTGGCTGATTGAGACAGCCACTAGAGGCTGGATTAACCCATAGGTAAACATAGCAGTTTCTCTGAAACTGCTATGTTTACAGCAAAAAGGATTAAACCTAGATGGACCTGGCACCCAGACCACTTCATTAAGCTGAAGTGGTCTGGGTGCCTATAGTGGTCCTTTAAAGCTTGGACACATTTATTTTTTTTTTTTTAATTTGACAGTTTTTATTGAGACATCAGAAAGAATCGTCAAGGGGTACAGGATCAAAGAAGGGTTGTATCGGGGTCACAGTACAATACAGTATTATACATTGCAACACACACAATAGCGGTGTTACTCTCATGACAGTTTTTCCAGGGAGCCATAACAGGAACATGCGTTGGATATGCGCGTATAACATCCTTAAATGTCCCGCCATGGGGGGTATAAACCAGTCATATCGTCACTCGTCGTGATCTGATTCCCCAGCTTTGCGTATTTTCCCTGTTAATTGCATTGTTTTGCTCACACCGCGTCCCTCTAAGTCTGCGTCACACCGCGTCACTCTAACCCCCTGCCCTTCTCAATTTGTGTCTCTAATTTTATGGTTATATTTGAAATGATAACTTAAATAGTAACAGTAAGAAAATAGAAACAGGTAGAGATGAGATACCTTGTTATGGTAGTGGCTATAATCAAGATAGAGATCTCTCTTGAATTATATACAGTGTGGGTATGTTGCAAGTAGTACTGTCCGACTTGAAAGTCGGCTATCTGAAGATTGATAGCTTGGATTTTATGGTAACATTGTAGGGATCGACTGATTATCGATATTATTACTCCAATATTATTGGCCAACATTCTGTTTTTCAGCAATATCGGTATCAGCCAATAAAGATACTGATCTTGCCTATAATGCAGGCCAGGTCCGCCATCAGGGTCCTGGGGGGCCCGCGGCAGTCCTGGGGGGCCCAGCACCATAACTATAACCAGACTTCCAGGTACACCTAAACTCAGCCTATTCTTTTCTTGTAATGTCTGGGTAAGTGTTAATGCTGTTCCCATCTGAGACCATATGCCACCAGTGATACTTTACTGTTTGCACTAATCTAGATTAATTTACAGATTGATGCAACCGTGAGAGTACCGTCTGGTTCTAGATACTGCTGCCTTGACCTGTGACTATGGCTGGTCTAGTTCATGTATTTAAGTTCTACATCAGTGGTTTACTAAGAAGGTTCCAAAGTACCCCCACCATCCCTTTTTTATATCAGTATCCCCATTGGAAAGGAAGGGGGAGATCCCTCAATCCAGGTCTGTCGAGGATCCTCAAGTAATCCATTGGGTGGGACCCACTCTCTTGATCTCTAATTAGTGATAGAGTAGTCTCCTTCTATGAGGTTCTAGATCATTGTTTCTGGATCTGTGACCACTTTTGGAATAGTTTGGGACTCTGGATTCTTCTGTGTAGATATCTGACCAGTGTTGGAGTAGTTTTTGCCCTATATAATTTTGCATAATAGTTGCTAGATTTCTGAATCAGTGTTAAAGAGTGGTCAAAGAGTGGTTAAAGTGTGGTCAGTTTGCTGACATTTTCTGGATCTTTGACCATTCCAGGAGTAGTAGCTCTGAAGGTTCTCCATCCAGTACATACAAAACTAATTGGGAGAAGATAAAAATCAACTACATTTTGTATCCATTTCAAAAAGTTTACCGATTGTTCCTGTGGTTGCGAATTTTGCTAATGGGTAACATTTTCTTTGTGTTTAGTCCTACAAGTGCCCAATTTTGAGTTAATTATATGACACTGTGTTCACTCATTCTGATGGCTTTAAATGGTTAAATGGAGTCTGTTAGAAATATAAATTAAACAATACATACCATTTCACAGACTCCTTCGCTGTGCAAGGAGCTGGTAATTAGTTGATTTTAATGTTTAAGATTTTCCACACCCGGGCCGCTCACTTTGGTGAGGTCATCAGACGCCCAGCAGGGAGTATGGTTCTGGCGATGTCACAAGCGCAAGGCGGCCCTGTGGGAATATATCCTCTGCTGCTATAATTCTCGTCAAACAGAAGTCCGTAACTTTTCAAGAAAGGCGATCCAGCAAAGTGATGTCATGGGAAGCGGTCGGAGGAGAATTTATGCTTTAATAACTTGCAACTAATACTGCTCTTAACGGTTACTGTAACATTTGTGAGGAGAAGATATTGCTTCTTCTCAGATCTCTATCAGAATATTATGCTTTTTTAATTATATCTGCAGTAAACATTATGTGGAACTCTTTAGAATTAAATTAGGGCAATCAATAATAACTAATCAGAGCCTTGTAACCAACACAGAGTTGTTCACTAAACTGTGAATTTTGAATAGCTGGTTGGAGAAATTGTAATTGAGAGATAAATGAGCCAAAATGGAAATGAATATACCCCTATATGCGTGCTCCAGGAGTGTACAATGTATCAGTTTGCCTGCCCCCAGCAATGGATGGATTATGGGCCAGGACACAGTTTAGCTTTTTCTCTCCCCTTTGGGTTACAGAATAGGCGATGCAGGGCACCTATGGAAGTGGAACTTGACATGGCGCAAGGCAAGTTTACTACGGGAAGGACATTATAAGGTGACATCTCTAACTGTAATTATATTTTGGTATATGCCCGGGGCAGGCCTTTAGCCATATTCTGATGGTTCTTGGACCTGCTTTTGCAGGGGTTTATTTAAATTCAAGGCCCAGGATTGCCTGCAAAGACTGGGCCCAAAGTTACTGAGATGATCCCTCCAAAAATTGCCCGTCTGCACTTTAATATACCCTTCGGCTAAAGAAGGACCTCAGGTTGCCTAGCCCATTCCCACCCAATGTGTATACACAGGCTAACTGTGCAAAGCAACACAAAAACTAAATTTATAATATTTCCACTAACCGTCTACTTCTCTTTGCCACAGTTTCTCACCATGCAGATAAACAAATCTCTTTACCAAATACAATGCTGTACCTTCTCAATCTGCATGTGTCAGGATCGGGACAGGGATCCAACACGCAGAGTACAAAGAGTGGAAAGGTACGTATACCGGGCCTTAGAATGGCCGGACTAACGTACCGAGAGTAAAGAATAGTCAGAGGCAAGCCGAGGTCGAGGGAACGAGAAGACAGATAAGCGAGAGACAAGCCGGGTCAAGGGATAACAGAGAAACAGGGTAGTACAACGAGCCGAGTCAAAACCAAAAGAGCAAACTAGAATACCAGAGCACTGAGTGACTAGACAAGCTAGAACCACGACAGGGCAATGAGCTGAAGTAAGGAGTAAGCTTAAATACCCTGGTTCTGGATGGAAATCACGCCTCTGAAAAGTACCGATTGGATATCGGACACTTGAGTGACAGATTGCTCGTGCTAGCGTCATGACGTCACGTATTGAGCGTCCTGCTAGAAAAGGACGTGGATTCCTCGCGGCCGGTGTTTAAGTGACTGGATGAACCGCGAGGAACGGAGGAGGCAGCTCGCCTGGACGGATACACCACCAAGTCTCTACCTCCCTTAGAGGTAGAGGCCTCAGGTACCCTGACAGTACCCCCCCTCTCAGATACGCCCACCGGGCGGAATGAACCGGGGCGAGATGGGAAGCGAAGGTGAAATGCTCTGCGAAGGCGAGAAGCATGGACGTCCTCCTGAGGTACCCAACTCCTCTCCTCAGGACCATATCCCCTCCAGTTGACCAGATATTGCAATTTTCCCCTTGAAATTCTGGAGTCAATGATGGAGCTGACCTCGTACTCCTCCCGACCCTCCACCTGAACAGGACGAGGCGAGGAGACCTTAGAGGAGAATTTGTTGCAAATGAGGGGTTTCAACAAGGAGACATGAAAAGAGTTAGGAATGCGTAAGGCAGGTGGCAGAGCAAGGCGATACGCAACCGGATTGATACGAGTGAGAACCCTGTAAGGACCTATGTAACGAGGAGCAAATTTCATGGACGGAACTTTTAGGCGAATATTCTTAGTACTCAACCATACCCTATCCCCAGGAACAAAAACAGGAGCCGCTCTTCTATGTTTGTCAGCGTGTTTCTTGAACAGCGAGGAACTATGTAATAGAATTTGTCGAGTTTGATCCCATAATTTCTTCAGGTTGGCGACATGATCATCAACCGACGGTATCCCCTGAGAAGAGGAAACCGAAGGAAAAATCGAAGGATGAAAGCCATAGTTCATGAAGAAAGGGCTAGAGCGAGTTGAATCGCAAACAAGGTTATTGTGTGCGAACTCCGCCCAAGGAATCAGACCGACCCAATCGTCCTGGTGTTCGGAAACAAAGCAACGCAGATACTGTTCGATCTTTTGATTAGTACGTTCAGCAGCTCCGTTAGACTGAGGGTGATAGGCAGAGGAAAAGTTCAATTTGATGCCCATTTGAGAACAAAAGGATCTCCAGAAACGTGAGACAAATTGAGAACCTCTATCAGAAACAATCTCTGAAGGGATCCCATGTAGGCGAAAAACTTCTCTCGCAAAAATCTCCGCCAATTCAGGGGAAGTCGGAAGTTTAGGTAATGGCACGAAATGGGCCATCTTGGTAAATCTATCCACCACCGTGAGAATAACAGTCTGTCTTTTGGAAGCAGGCAAATCAACGATAAAGTCAATGGACAAACAGGACCAAGGTTTCTCAGGAATGTCCAAGGGGTGTAACAGGCCACATGGGGATGCATGAGATAGTTTAGTCTTGGCACAAGTCTCACAAGCTGCGACGAACTCCTCAATATCCTTACGAAGTGAAGGCCACCAGAAATCCTTGGATATCAGAGAGTACGTCTTGCGAATACCAGGATGACCAGCTATTTTACTTTCATGAAAACATTGTAAGAGCTCCAGTTGAAGTTCAGGAGGAACAAAGTTTCTTCCCTCAGGAGTGTTTCCGGGAGCTAGATGTTGTGACTTCAAGATCTGGTCAAGTAGCGGGGAATGAATTTTGAGACTGGTATTAGCAATAATATTGCATTTGGGTACAATGGAAGACAAAAGTGGTTCAACTGAAGCAGAGGGTTCATATTGGCGAGATAGCGCATCGGCTTTAGAATTCTTTGACCCAGGTCTGTAAGTCAGAACGTAATTGAAATGGGTAAGAAACAACGACCAACGAGCCTGCCTGGAGGACAGACGCTTGGCCTCTCCGATATAAGACAAGTTTTTGTGGTCTGTCAGGATGGTAACAGGATGTAATGTACCCTCCAATAAATGTCTCCATTCTTTCAAAGCCTTGATAACCGCTAGTAATTCTCTGTCACCAATGTCATACCTGCTTTCAGTACCGGTCAATTTTTTAGAGAAAAATCCACATGGATGTAATGGTTTATCAACACCCAACCTTTGAGATAGAACAGCACCTAAACCAGTCTCTGATGCGTCTACCTCGAGCAAAAATGGCAGAGAAGTGTCAGGGTGAACTAAAATTGGAGCGGAAGCGAAAAGCTCCTTGAGAGTCTTGAACGCAAGGAGAGCTTCAGTAGTCCAATTCTTAGTGTCAGCCCCCTGTTTGGTCATGTTAGTGATAGGTGCAATAATGGAAGAATAGCCCTTAATAAAGCGCCTATAATAATTGGAAAAACCAATAAATCTCTGTATGGCTTTAAGACCTGTGGGTAAAGGCCACTCTAGAATGGATTGGAGCTTATCCGGATCCATCTTAAATCCCTCCCCAGAGATCACATAGCCGAGAAAGGTTACCTGGGTTTGATCAAAGCTACATTTCTCCAACTTGCAGTACAAGCCATGCTGGAGAAGCTTGTGCAAAACCCTCCTGACTTGTTTGTGATGAATCTCAATGTCACTAGAATGAATGAGTATATCATCTAGGTATACAATGACGCACTCTTGCTGAAATTCCCTAAGAACCTCATTAATCAGATCTTGGAATACAGCTGGTGCATTGCATAACCCAAAAGGCATGACGGTATATTCATAGTGGCCATATCGAGTATTGAATGCCGTCATCCACTCATGTCCCTGCTGGATTCTCACCAAGTTATATGCCCCTCTGAGGTCTAACTTGGTGAAAATTGTAGAGCCCTTCAAACGATCGAAGAGTTCGGTGATCAAGGGAATCGGGTAGGCATTTTTAATGGTTATCTTATTCAGGCCTCGATAATCAATACAAGGTCTCAAAGAACCATCTTTCTTTTTAACAAAAAAAAATCCAGCCCCGGCAGGGGAGGAGGACCTCCTGATGAATCCCTTGTCTAAATTCTCGTGAATATATTCCTCTAGGACTGAGTTCTCCTTTATAGATAATGGGTATACATGACCTCTGGGAGGCATGGTACCAGGGAGTAGGTTAATTTTGCAATCGAAGGACCTGTGTGGGGGTAAGGTATCGGCTTTCTTTTTGTCAAATACTGCCTTTAAATCTAGATACTGAGGCGGAATTTGTGTCTCTGTAGGATTGTCAGAGGTATTCGATGTATTAGTTAATCCAAGAGGTAAGACCTTCCGCAAGCATTTTTCTTGACAATTCTCTCCCCATGAAACTATCTCCCCTGATTCCCAATTAATAATAGGGTTGTGTCTCCTCAGCCAGGAGTACCCCAGAACTATGGGAATAGACGGAGAAGAAATGAGCATCAAGGATATATCCTCTTTATGCAGGATGCCAACAGTCAAGTTAATCGGTATGGTCTCATGAAAAATAACAGGCTCAAGTAACGGTCTACCATCGATGGCCTCAACAGCCAGAGGTATCTCTTTTAACTGGGATGGAATAGCATGCTTGGCAGCAAAACCCTGATCTATAAAGCTCTCAGCAGCTCCAGAATCGATTAGTGCCATAGTCTTAACTACTCCCTTCTCCCACTTTAAAGAAACGGGTAACACAAGCCTGAGCTCCTTGTAGTTGTGAATAGAGGACAAAGTAGAAACACCCAAGGCCTGTCCTCTAGAGGAACTTAGGTGCGAGCGTTTCCCGAACGATTGGGACAATTTAGGCGTAAATGACCCCTGACTCCACAATACATACATAAACCCTCCCTTCTCCTGTACTGTCTCTCCCTTTCAGTGAGATGAGTACTGCCTCTCTGCATAGGTTCAGGAATACGTAAGTCTTCGAACTCAGAGATTTGAAAGGTAGGCGCTAGTTTAAAGGAGGGTCTACGGGTCCTATCTCGAGTGTTCTGCCTCTCTCTTAAGCGTTCATCAATACGAGATATAAAAGAAATTAAATCCTCCAAATTTTCAGGGAGTTCTCTAGTAGCGACCTCGTCAAGAATTACATCTGATAACCCATTCAGAAACACATCTATATAAGCCTGTTCGTTCCACTTAACTTCTGCCGCCAAGGATCTGAACTCTAGTGCATAATCCACAAGTGTTCGATTGTCCTGTTTAAGGCGCAACATTAATCTAGCTGCATTGACCTTTCTGCCAGGAGGGTCAAAAGTTCTTCTAAACGCAGCTACAAAGGCATTATAATTATAGACGAGTGGATTATCATTCTCCCATAAAGGATTGGCCCATCTCAAAGCTTTTTCAATGAGCAGAGTAATAATAAATCCAACCTTTGCTCTATCTGTAGGATAAGAGCGGGGTTGTAGTTCGAAATGGATGCTAATCTGGTTTAGAAAGCCACGACACTTCTCCGGTGACCCGCCATAACGTACTGGTGGGGTAATACGGGAAGAAGCACCTACAGTGGCTACCTCTAGACCTGAGACTGCAGGAGAGATAGAAGGAGTACGTGTCTCCTCAGGTGGATTACTAGCACGAGACAAAAGTGCCTGTAGTGCCAAAGCCATCTGATCCATCCTATGTTCCATGGCGTCAAACCTGGGATCCGAAGAACCAAGCTGACTGTTTGTACCTGCAGGATCCATTGGCCCTGTCGTAATGTCAGGATCGGGACAGGGATCCAACACGCAGAGTACAAAGAGTGGAAAGGTACGTATACCGGGCCTTAGAATGGCCGGACTAACGTACCGAGAGTAAAGAATAGTCAGAGGCAAGCCGAGGTCGAGGGAACGAGAAGACAGATAAGCGAGAGACAAGCCGGGTCAAGGGATAACAGAGAAACAGGGTAGTACAACGAGCCGAGTCAAAACCAAAAGAGCAAACTAGAATACCAGAGCACTGAGTGACTAGACAAGCTAGAACCACGACAGGGCAATGAGCTGAAGTAAGGAGTAAGCTTAAATACCCTGGTTCTGGATGGAAATCACGCCTCTGAAAAGTACCGATTGGATATCGGACACTTGAGTGACAGATTGCTCGTGCTAGCGTCATGACGTCACGTATTGAGCGTCCTGCTAGAAAAGGACGTGGATTCCTCGCGGCCGGTGTTTAAGTGACTGGATGAACCGCGAGGAACGGAGGAGGCAGCTCGCCTGGACGGATACACCACCAAGTCTCTACCTCCCTTAGAGGTAGAGGCCTCAGGTACCCTGACAGCATGGAAGCCTCCCCCAATCTTTCTTATTACAGTAACCTTTGATGTTGGCATTTTATCAGTCAGGGAGGGGAGGAGAAGGAAGTGTGCAATGCCCTGTATTTACTAATGTTATCATGTCCCTTTATAAATAATCATAAACTGGTATTTGACCATTTTTTATTCATTTATTTATCTTGCAACTGTTATAATGACCAAAATTATATTTCTGCTTCTATGCATTTAGTCTCTAAAACATTTTATTCCATTTTACCATCCTCCCCCTGAAAACCCCATGCTTCACATAAATAGTATGCTGATATTTTTATTAAAAAAAGAACTTGGTAGTAAAAGTGTTAAACATTCTCTATTGTCACACAGAAAGCCAAGAGCCTGGGCTTGGACGATGTTTGTCTTTTTTGTTCTGTTTTAAAATACAATTTTGAGGCTCAGAATAATGAGAATGAGTGCAAACAACAGATCGGTGCAATAAGAGTTGCAAGCACAAAAAAAAAAAAAAAATTGTAAATGTTATAGTGTGTCCACAAAAAAATATATTCGCTTCCTCATGGGTTAAAAAAAAGCAGGAGTAATTGCTCGGACGTGCAGTGTTCACGTATAGCCCTATAGGAAATGACATTAAAAGAATCATACAGTGGTGATGTCCTGACAAAGGCTGATTTTTTTTCCCAGCAAAGCCAAATGCGTTCTCCCCCATAGTGACAGAAGAATATATGACAACGTTCTGGAAGACATGTCTTCTCCAGCTCAGCTT
Organism: Pelobates fuscus; assembly: GCF_036172605.1. Lineage (NCBI taxonomy): Eukaryota > Metazoa > Chordata > Amphibia > Anura > Pelobatidae > Pelobates > Pelobates fuscus. The sequence goes on from NC_086319.1 coordinate 15,863,624, forward strand.
GTGCAGATCCAAACTCGTGGAGACAAGACCCATTTTGTGTGAGCTTTACGGCTCGGAGGTGTTGCCTGATTTTTCCATGCAGGTTGTAGAAAACGTGAGCTGACACGGCTTATTACATGTTTATGAAAGAGGCCTCTTTATTTAAGATGTTTCCGCACTAGCACTAACCCAACAAAAAGGTGAGACAAAATGGAAACACTTTATGGAATTTTGTCATAAGTGTTTCCAAACGATGTATCTGCAGGTCCGTATTATTGAAGGGCAGTTGTTTAAAAGAAGAATTCCGAGTTTGACGGGATTATAGCAACAACATAATCCCCTAACAAAGTAACGTTAAATAACAGAAAATCATTTGCTCTTTCAACAAATTCATTCTTCTACTAATATATTTAGAAAATGACCATTTTATTAAAGATACATTATTACAAGCTGTGATTCTATTTTCAAATAAATGAAACTTTTCCTAACTTACTGAGCTTCTGCATTGCAATGTTTTACTAATTCCCTGGCACCAAAAGGGTTATAGCAATTTAAAGTATAGCAAGAGACGAAATCAATAGGAATTCTAAAAATATATAGGAATTCTAAAAAAAATACAGGAAATATAGGAATTCTAAAAAAAATACAAATCCATTGATTACATGACTGATTTTGCCCAGTTTTCAATGAATTCAGATATTTCTTTGTATACTGAGATTCCTGGCTTCTGGGGAAATATGGAAAGAAATCATTGCTATTTTTTGCAAATGGATCCTAAATTCTACATTTGTATCAACCTTGCGTAACTGAGTTTGATTGAGTCACCAGAATAAATTCTTGGTACAGGGTACATTTCCTAATTGTAAACTGAGGGCGATATTAGTTAATGATAAGTGAAAAGGTTTATGGGGTTGGGAGGTATTTTGTACGGTTAATTATAATATTTATTTTTTTTGCTTTCTTTTTTCTTTGAAAATTGGAAAGTATCTAGCCGATCGATAAACACCATCGTAGGCCATTTCCACATTATAATAAATGCATATCACCTCTAGACTGTAAGCTCATTTGAGCAGGTCCTCAACTACCTATTGTTTCTGTTACATTTCGTTATTGTCTTATTTGGTAAATTCCCCTTTTATTGTAAAACGCTGTATAAATACCAATTATAATAATAATTATAATAATATGGTTCCATAGAATACATAAAACATGGTATACACATATATTTATAATTTATTTATTTGTTTTCAATTTACTTACATATCTATCTCATGGTTTATATGAAATAAACAGTGTATATATAATAAATATATAATAAAATGTAAGATATCCCTTGCTCTCCTGGGTTTCAACACAATGCTGTATGTCATGATGCCCCTGGCAGTTACAGGGTTAACTAGTGAACCTTTAGCAGAGCTGATAAAGTTACCAGCTGGTGAGGCTCCTGGGTCACCTGAGGACAAGACAGAAATTAAACAGAGTCCTTGCCCTCCTGACTATTTCATTGTTCCAGCCTGGCTGTGCTACATACATGTCACCGAGGTAATTGATTTGCTTTGAATTTGCAAGTGCATAGATAGGGCTGTCTAAGGACTGCAGCCTGGCCCCAGCTACTGTTCTGTCCTTCAAATGTCAATGAGAGAAAGCAGTCCTGCAAGACGCCATTCTCTGGTGACAGCAGTGACTGCTCACAGAGGCATTAGGTTTATTATAATTTGTAAAGCACCAACGTATGCAGCAGCGCTGTGCAATGGGTAAATGTGACATACAAGGAACATAAATGAAACAAGCTTGGATTACAGGAACCAGAAGTAGTGCTGGTACCACTCTAATAACTGTATGCCTTATGCAGCCTCTGCTTTCAAATCCTCTGGGGTTTATTCTCTAAACAGTCAACTGACAACCAAATGCCACTATTAAGGCCAAAATAACCCATTCAGAAAAACTTCCAACTCACTGGTAGTCCCAGCGTGGTTATTGTATCTTGTATTTGTATTTCAATAGCATGTAAGCTCATTGAGCAGGGCCCTCTGGTTACAATTACATGTTTGTTAAGCCATACATTGTACAGCACTGTGGAATTTGTTGGCGCTATATAAATAACAAAAATAATAATTATAATGCACTATTTAGTGAATAAACACTATTTTTTTTAACCCCTTCCCCCATCAATTTCCGTGAGCAGCGTCCGTTCAGACTGGCCGTATTAATCCTGCGAGACAGCCGCAGTACAACAGAGTATTGCGGTATCTTGAAATTAAATTTTTGGGGGAATCACAACATTATGGATGGGCCTGCTTTCAAAAGACTCTCATTTTACCAAGTCTAATGCTTTACTGAGCATATTCACAGATACAGTGCAATACGTTTGAATGTGTCTTTTTTTTTTCAATAATGCATTTCATTTAAAGGGGCATTTTACACCCCATAATTATTGATTTTTTTTAGTAGCAATAGTGCAACCAGGCCACGTAAGTTGATTTTGAACAGTTTGACCAAAACCGTTGGGTCCCCAAAACTCCTGTACTAAGGCTGATCCTCAATAAAAAGGCTCCAGAAAAGATTGTCAAAATTCTGATAAACCAATTAAAATGATGTACTAAGAAAAGACAACATTCTATTATTTTGTGCAAGAAACTACAAATCAGAGCAGGAAAAATGATTGATATTTGTCTTTTGAACTACTGCAATTTGGTTTCCTTTTTTTCTGGACACAGTAGGTGCAATGTCATGTTCTGTATTGAGTGCTGCAGCAAAGGTTTAATAGATGAGGTTTCATAGACTATTTTGCTGGTAATAGTGCATTTATTTTATTTTTAATTCGCTGCTTAGTAAATGAACCACTATATTGTCAACGATTAAGCCCAACATGCCTAATCAATTTCCAATCAGTAGATTATTATTGAATCCATTTCAATCAATAAGTCACTGTCAGGTTTTCTCCTTTTTAAATGGTTTCCAGATGCGCACTGTACGATTTGTCTTAATCCTGTTTGTTGTCACTCTTTTAACTATAATCACCTTCTGTCAGGTGGGACACATTGACTATTAGAATTCTGCCTGCCTAACATATTAAAACTAGGGTCATGTCTAGCCTGGAGTGACCCATCACGAGTAAGTGATCACTAGTCAATCTGTGACTAGAAGTATCCTATTTAGACTGGATTAATCATTCTGTCTAATTGATTTCCGATCGATAGATTACATCCTTTTCACGTGAGGATTGTAAGGAAGTGAATTTAAAATTTAAGGCCAAAATAGCTGAATTCCAGACAATACTCACTTTAGTAAAAACCCATGCAATTATCTTTCAATGTAAGATTCTGTGCATAGATGGACTTTAGAATACGCGATAATTGCCCCCAAAGCCCTACGATCGCAGGTTGTAACTTGTAACTATCACAACAGGGAACTTTTGCTTTAAAAGAAATGTATACTTTTGTAACCCATGATTGACAAAGGCCAAAATGTTGCCAAGTCCTCTTTTTGAATTTTGGTTTAATAAATTATTTTGCTAAGAGTACCTAGCCTACTTTACTTTATTCACAAAGTGTGTCTGAAGAGCAGGAACCCACAGTTTCCAGAAACAGAATGAATGCTATTTCACTACATAGTTTGTTTTTTTAGAATACTTGGTGACACAGTCATGACTATTTGCCACTGCCCCTCTGTGCTGAGTGTTTGATTTGGGTTACTAGATAACATATGTATCTCTGCAAGCTTTAGTGGAATTAAATAAGATGGTTGGGTACACACATGTTGCCAGGAGTTGTTGTTATGTTGAGAAGTGAGGAAAGTAGACACCAGAGAGCTGGTGCAGCCTTGCCGTAGAGGCCCAGGCAACAGATTGGTTAGTAGCCAGGATCTCTGTCCTTTACATGTAATGCTACAAGAAACTAGTATCATTTATTTCCTAAAATGTAAGTTTTGGGGCGCGTTTCACTAGTGGAGGTTGGCTTGTTAGAGCAGTGGTAAAGTCTAATGTTCCAGTCAAAGTACCTCACCTGTAAGTGTTATTGGGCAAAATACCTAACAATATATATTCACTTACCATAGCGTCTGACCTCATTTGTGCAGGACCTTCCTCGCCCCTTTCTTTAACTGTAGAGCACTGCAGAATGTATTGGCACTAAATAAAAAAATAACATGGGGAAAGGATTCCCTTAGCATTGCTGTAAATGGTATAAAAATAAATTAAGGTCATCCAGCTGAGCTTCGATGTTGTCCTGCATGACTGATGCAATGTGATGAATGTTAATTCAATAAAAATACTTTATGTTTTTAATTTCACATAATACACAAATCATATTATCTTATTGGGTAACCCAATATCTACTTTAAATAAAGACAATTATGGAAAATACGTATTACAGTGATACTTATCTGTACTCATCGATTCAGCCATCCATCTGTCTTGCCAACCATCTATCTGTCCATCCGCCATCCATCAATCTTGCCATCCATCTATATGTCCATCCGGTAGACATCTATGTCTCTATCAAACCATCCATCTATCTTTCCATCCGGTAGACATCTATCTCTCCATCCGGCTATCCATCTATCTCTCCATCCGGCTATCCATCTATCTCTCCATCCGGCTATTCATCTATCTGTCTATCAGGCTATCCATCTATCTGTCTATCCGGCCATCCATCGATCTGTCCATCCGACCATCTAGTGATCTGGCCATCTATCGATCTGTCCATCCGGCCATACATCAATCTGTCCATCCGGCCATCCATCGATCTGTCCACTTGTGCCTGTGTTTGCCTATGTTTCATTTTTCTAAAGTGAAATAAAAGAGAAGGCATATATAACATGTTTTGCTCACTAAGAGATGTTTATCTAACCTTGAATTGTGTTATTTAGTTAGAAGTTTGAATTTGCTTCTCCATAAAGAAGTAGTGTTTTGTCAAAATGTGTGTGAATCATTCATTTTCCTTGGTTCTAATTTTAACTCTGTTTAGATTATTGTGTTTCTGTTTTGTCTTTGGGTGTCCTGCGTCTAGAAGATATACTTTTGGCATGTGTTAATTATTTTGGTTGATGTTTGCATAATAACCTTGCGACTTAGCATGAATCATGTGATCCTATCACAGTAATCCTAATTGTTCACAATATATTCTTGACATTTCTTCATTTATCTTTGCCATCCAATGGACCACAACCAACTTGTGTTTCCATGCTACTCCTATGATATGAAAGAGGAAATCAAGTTCATGATATACTCTCTTAATTTTTTTTTTTTTTTTAAAGAATGGAGTGGGTTTTATAACTGCTTCTGGTTTGCTTTTTTTTTTTTTCTTGTTATTTGCCTGAATTCTTTGAATTTCCCTTTCTGATAGTGTTAGTTATGTCTTACAGTTATCTGATTGACTGTTAGAAAAACATGCGCAGTTTAACGCGGCAAGTGTGGCAGAATTGTTACACCTATTTCAGACTCGCTCACGTGTTATTAAGCTACGTTATAATGACCAATGAAAGTGGAGTCCCTAAAATACCCCAGAGATGTGAAATCTCTGCTCAGGGGTCAAACCTGATGCATTCCATCTGCTGAATTCACTGTCTGTCTTCCCCTAGAATATTGCTAAACGCAATGGTTTGGTGCAGCTATTAAATTTTAGTTACCATCCTTATTACTGGACTCCACCAAAAAGATGCTACAGCTGTGCTAATCTGGACAATCCTGGCAGAGGAACCTCAGTTTTGCTGGTTTCTGTATTAACTGATTTTGGTGACAATGAACCAGGTCAAGCAATTACACTTGTGAATAAACTGCTACCAAAATATATATCCGTTCCGTGATAAACTCAGCTGGCAAAGTGAAACTATTGTAAAATCAACATATATACAGGATGATCCAAAAAGTCAAGATATATGCTCGTAAGATCTAATAATGTTATGGATTCATGATCTAAGCTTTAAAGGATCACTATAGTCACTATAGTGTCAGGAAAACAAAGCGGTTTTCCTGACACTAAAGTGCCCTGAGGGTGCCCCACCCTAAAGGTCCACCTCCCTTGGCGCTGAAGGGGTTAAAACCCCTTCAGCAGCTTACCTTATTCCAGCGCTAGCCCCCCTTCAGCGCTGGTGACCTCTCCTCCCCCGCCGATGTCAGCTCCCCGTCCGACGTCAGCAGAGCCGAATGCGCATGCAAGTGCACAGCGCGCATTCAAAGTGTCCATAGGAAATCAATTCTCAATGCTTCCTATGGACGCTCTGCTCGAGGGAGGCATAATATGCCTCCAGCGTCGCAGATGCGCCTCTAGTGGCTGTCCGGAAGACAGCAGCCACTAGAGGCTGGCTTAACCCCAAATGTAAACATAGCAGTTTCTCTGAAACTGCTATGTTTGCATTTGAAGGGTAAAACCTGAGGGACCTGGCACCCAGACCACTTCATTGAGCTGAAGTGTTCTGGGTGACTATAGTGTCCCTTTAAACTTGGGGGTACTGTGACAAACATTGTAGGTACAGCCATTGGACAGTCACAGAAAGTCTGGGCTAGGTTAGACGGGGAAGGTTTGCAAAGACTAAAGAGATCTGTAGCTTTTACAAACTGTTTTTAGGGATTCCTACAATGTAAATAAATGTGAGCATGTTTCCATTAGGAGTATAGCTTCCAAACCATCATTTTTATTTAATTTGTATTTGTGTCCCTTTAACTGAGACGGCTGTTCTACTTTTGTGTAGGATTAAAAAATCTGACTATAATAGTCAATGCCGAAATCATATACCAAATAAACCATTGAGGACTTGCTTGGGAGCCACGGCCTTATTTGTTATCATATCACAGACCATCATTAGCTGATAAAGAGTTCTTGTTTTTAGTAATATTTATAAAGGGCATTGCTGTAGAGTGGGTTAACATTGTGCCGTTGCAAACACAATGTAAGTACGTTCTTATTTCCTCTTTCGCTGGATTTTAGGTGCTTCCCGACATTATTACAAAATTGTCCCACATCAGAGTCTCTGTTGTTTTTTTCTAAATAAATGCTGAAGTTCTGAAGGATGTTTGTGTGAGCATGACAGTGACAGTGACACCTCTTATCTACTTGAACGGATCTTTATGACAGACCTGATTAATTAAACATTGTTTGCCATTTATTTATGATTGTACAGACTGCTTGCTATCTAGTAAGCAGTTTGTGATGGGAGAAAGTGGCTAACATTCAGCATGGCCTCCTCCATATTACTCTATTTTGTATCTTGTTTTTTTTCTTTGTTCTAAATGCCCCGCTTTATTTGCTTTGAGATATTGAAAGATATTTAGGTGCTCACACAAGCGTTTTTTGTCTTCTTTGCGTGTAACGAAGATAAGGCAGAAGGCTTTTTAAAAACACCAAATCAAGCCTTTTTTTTTTTCAATATCACGTAATGAATAGGCATTCAGTGCCTTTCACCTCCTCGATGAGTCCGTGCCAACGTACACTTCAGTTCTTCTCTTGACAAACTCTGCAAATGAAAACTCCACTCTTTTCAGCCCCTGTGCTTTTTTAATATTTTAATGCACCAGCGGCTGAAGGCATTTTGTCAGCTTCTCGTTTTTCTAACGCAAGCTTATCGTCCAACGCCCACTGCAGTTCAGCTTGCTCTTGGAAGTTTTCCAAACCAAGAACACAGCTGGGACTGAGGCTGCCTAAGAAAATTAACATGCAACTTTTTGCTTGACACGAATGAAACTTTCAACGCCCACCAAAGACAGCCAGAACCTCCGGAAATTTGGACTTCCTCGGACTCGTTTAACCCCTTTTGAGATTTGTATTTTAAAAACTTTTATTTTATTTATTTTTTACATATTTTTTGGTTAGCCCAGAAGGAAAAAAATAAATTAATAATAAGAAAATAATAAATTAATGAAGCAAATATAATATCTAGATTGTGTTTTACTTTAATTAATGAAGAAATTCGTCGTTTCACCACAACTTCATATAAGTTTTATATAATAAATCAATAAAAAATATATAAATCACAATATATTTATAAGGTTAGATCAAAATATATGTCTACAATCTCATAAATTTAAAGGAAAACTGTGGGCACCATAACCACTTCATCTCAGTAATATGAACATGATTAATGCAGTCTCTTGGCACCGCCTTATCTTTTTATCATATTTAAACAATGTAACACAGAGATGGTTTCCCCAGGTGCCGTCGCTCTGAGTGTCCTCTGGTACTCGGCTAATGTGGTAGCATTCACTTACTCAAGCAAGGAGTGGAAGTAATAGGCCGAGAGCTTATATCACTGAGATTAAGTGGTTATGGTGCCCAGATTGATCTTTCGTGAAGATAAGCAATACCTCATTTTACAATCAAACTAAACAAAGATAAATAAAAGCGTAATATCTGCAGGATAATCAAATAGTGAAATACAATAAGAAATTAAATGACTAAACAGACATATGAAGGACAGGACCGCGACAGATAACTGTGTATGGGAAGGCTCACAATGCAATGTTATAAGATTGGCCTATACCCAGTCTGTGGGGCAGCTGCAGCTGCAGCTTTGCAATTGAGCCCACCGAGTTAAAGAATATCCAGTTACTCAGAGACGCGTCGAAGGGCACTGCACTATGACTCAACAAGTAGCCGCCATCTTGGATTGAACTCACCAGGTGCTGTGACAAACCTCCCATCATTTCAAATGGACAAAGAGGGACCCTTTAATTTTAGAGGAGTGAGTGGGGGTTTGGTTGGGGGGAGGGGGGTGGGGGGCAGTTCTGACAACTTTAAGATGACTTACTAATAACAATGTATAGAACTAAAATGTAATTTATAACAAGAACAATGTATCTTATTTCCACACACTGATTTCTAAATACATTTATTGTAGTTTAAGACACATTACTGGGAGTATTATTGCTGTTGAGCTCTGTTATACACTCAGACACATTACTGGGAGTATTATTGCTGTGAGCCCTGTTATACACGCAGACACATTACTGGGAGTATTATTGCTATGGAGTTCTGTTATACACTCAGACACAATTTGTCCTAGGCATTTTTTAATCACAGTGGCCCCCTTAGAAAGGGCCGGGCCAGAGAGGGTGTGTCACTAATGACAAGCACGCCCCCTCTCAAAGTGAGCATGTTGGTTCAATGTGCAGAGCCCCGCTGAAGAGCTGTAGCATTAGAAAAAGGCCCTGTATTTGTTCTGCGCAGCGCAAGCAAATGTAATAACATGCTTGCGCTGTGTTTGTTTTTAACTTGTGTGATACCAGAGGACAAAACGGCCAGGAAAGCGTATGGTGCATGTGTTTGGAGCCTGCTTGTGGGATTGCGTGTGTTTAGAGTGAGCTGATTGTGGTGTGGTATTGTGTAAATAGGTTGATTTCATGTGTGTGGTGTAATATGTGTAGCCACGGGCTGTAGAGAGTGTGTGTATAGAGGGCATAGCGTGTATTGGGGATGTAGCGAGTGTGTGCATACGGGCTGTAGTGTATGTGTGTGTATATAGGTGACGTAGTGTCTATATGGGTTGTAGAAAGTGTGTGTTTATAGAATGTATTATGTGTTTGCTTACAAGGAATGTAGTGTGTGCATAGGGGATCCAGAGTGCGTATGTCAGGAATGTAGTGTGTGTAGGTGGTGCAGTGTCTGTGTGTGTGTAGGGGATCTAGTGTGTATATAGGGATCTAGTGTGTGTGTGTGTGTGTGTAGATTGGATGATTCAGAGTTGGGTAAGGGATCTAGCGTGTATCTGGAGCATAATGTTTGTAGTGGTGCAGGTTTAGGGTTGCTGTAGTTTATATATATATATATATATATATATATATATATATATATATATATAATTTCCCAGTCCGGCCCTGGAAGCGAGGCACAGAACTGCTGTGGAAATCAATGTATATTATAGAGACACACTTTCACTTCGAGGGTGATCCAAATATATGTATGTGTGAGAGGCGCAGTGTGTTGGGTGTGCTGTGTGTATGTGTGAAGGGTGCAGCATGTGTGTGTGTGTGAGGGGTGCAGTGTGTGTGTAAGAGGGGTGCAGTTTGTGTGTGTGTGTAAGAGGGGTGCAGTGTGTGTGAGGGTGTTGTGTGTGTGTGAGGGTGCTGTATGTGTAATGGAGCTGTGAGGGTAATGTGTACCTCAGAATTATCATAGTAGTGATTATAGCCCTTATCCCTTTACACTAGTTGAGACTTAGTGAGGGTTAAACAAGCACTGATTTATTAACACAATACACACATATTCATAGAGGGTTGGATGCATAGTTACCCTGCAGGAGGTGAGCAACTTAACAAAATTCCACCAAATCTGGGCTGTAAACAGTTAATGGGATGAATTCAGGCTAATGACATTTCCTCCTTAGATAAGGGTGCCAGGAAATCCAAGCCCAAAAAGCTCTCTACCCCAATGCAGTCACACTTCACACCCTATACATCCCTGTGTAGGTTGCTGGGTAGTCGTGGCCATCCTCTTATCCAGTACAGAGTACCATACAGTTTTTCATTGCTCCCAGTAAAATTTGAGGCAGCCTAGAAGCCCCACGAAATATAATGTTCTTTCCACCCCCCCACCCCTCCACTAAATGGTATTGACAGATGTCTCCTACCCAAAGAGCGCTGTGATTGGTTGCTAATGGACCAAGCAGTTCGCGGTGGGAAGGGGGGGGGGGCGTGCTGCAATCCCTGGTTATCCTAGTGGTGAGTGAACTCTAGCCTGCTGGGCTAGAGTTCACTCTCGCGAGATCTGAGTGTTGCCGTGGTAATGGCAATGTTGCCTTGTATGAGGAACCCGGTGGAGCTGCAGGTAAGAGCTCCCCTGGGTCCTCTCTCACCAGCCGACGGCCACATGTCTGTGCCTGTGGACCGGTGAGGGAGATCTTTGATCTCCCCACCTGCCCATGAAGGCACAGAGCAGGGCTGGGGCTCGGATAGCCACGTCGGCCTCGGCTGATGGTCATCGCGGCCCATCGGGCATTTTACCCGGTAGGCCTGATGGCTTGTCCGGGCCTGCTCGCTTCTATCCCATCCTGCTCTGAGTACGCTCGTTCCATGCCAGGACATGCTCCCTTGGGGTTAAATGACTATACTACATGGTATGCCCTGTGTCTGTCAGGACATTCAGACATACATTGCAAATCACAAGATGAAATGCATTTGGAATTAAAATAAAAAAAACTTGTCAAAACCCTACATGTGACAGGTCTCCTTCCATGTTGAACTAGAGTGTATTGGGGTGTGTGAGAGATTGAGGAGCTTTCACATCATTGAAGCTGTCTATTGTCTGAATGGACGACTAAAGGAATCTTGAGATTTCTTGTGTGCCCATAATCATAAAAAACCCACAAGTAAATCCCTTGGATTTAAGGCAGAGGACACAAATGTCAGCTTAGATGCCAATAATATATTTCGGGACTTTGTTGCAATATTAACGAGTGAATAAAACTGAGTGTTGCCCAATGTGTGGACATTCAAAGATGGCGATAAAGACCATAATGCCACCGGCGGATGCCAAAGAAAAGCGCCGTATGCAACAGGAAACGGAAAGACGTCATCACTGAGAGCCGGAAATGGAGACGAAACGGAGATATTGAATGAACGATTGGCGGGAAAATCTGGTTGGCGCCAAAGATGACGATCTGGAAAGGATATTTAAAGGACGTCCGGACAGTTGGACAATACACTTTGAAAAAGACCATCGGGTCGAAACGCGTTAGTGTTTACTTCTGTATACAATAGATCTTTTTATTGTTTATTTTATAATACTTTTTAAATAAATAGCTATTTTTAGCATTCTGAAATACTTTGGACCTACCGATTATTTGTCTTTGCTGACTCCTGGGATCAGTTGAGTTCTGGACATCGAAAGCGGAGGTGTATTTCCTGAGCTAACAGAGCAAGCGATTATAGTCAGAGCCTACTATACGTGGCTCTGCAGATTGTGAGTTGGCAATCGATACACTGTTTTTAATCAGTTTTCCACCATACAGTATTATGCTATGTGCTATTATCTCTGATATTTAGGTGGTGTACATATGAACTGAAGAACCAGTGTGTATAAGTATTTTTTGCCTTTCACTATTTGGAGCGCCCCCTATCTGTTTGTATTTTAGATGCCAATGAACCTGCTGCCACTTTTTTGAGTGTTGTCATTGAATATTTTCAGTGAGGAAATTTGGAAAATGTCTTATCAGACTACTAAATATATTCCACACAGCATTTTTCTTGTAGCAAGTGAAAGAGAATAATCTAGTTGTTAAGACTGCATACTGGTATACTCCAACCAAAGACCATCGTTTAAAAAACAAACTTTAGATTTGGTTAAAGTAACAACATAAACTTAGCTCAGTTTCAGTGCTGAGGCCAATTACCAACCGCCTTTCCCCGAAAAAAAACCTGCGTCTTATATTAATTTGTTCCCCGAAAAACGCACTAGGGCTTATTTTCAGGAGAGGTCTTATTTTGGGGAAAATGTGTGCTAGAAAGCAGGTCTATTTTGGGGGGAATGCCTCCGAACATAGACCAGTTCACTAGGGCATGGAATCCTGCAAATCTATGTTCAGGGAAACCTTTCTGAACATAGATTAGCTTACTTGCGAATGGAATCTTACGTATCTATGTTCGAGGAAACTTCCCCAAACATAGATAAGATTACTTGCGAATGGAATTCCACAAATCTATGTTCGCGGAAAATTTCACGAACATAGATTAGTGAACGACTAGCGCTTAATCTCGGGGTAGGGCTTATATTAGGTAGCTAGGTTTATTTTGGGGGAAACACGGCAGGCTCAGCCCAGTCCTCCTCCACTGACATCCCTCTGCCTAGCTACTGGACAAGGGATGTTAAAAGAGGACTGGCTGAGAAAAGAACATAGGTGGGTGGATGAGGGGTGCTGTGCAGTCATTGGACATGTGTCGCTAATATGTTGTCTGTGAAGACAACAGGCTTTCAATATGTACAGAACTGATATTAGCCTGCCGGAACTCTGGTATCTGGCTAATATGTCCCCAGTAATGGGGCTTTGGTTACATGTCATCACGTGGTCATGGTACTTACAGTAACCTTTAATCGAGAGTCAAGTGCAGTTTATTTTCTTTATATATATATATATATATATATATATACACTAATAAAAATCCTTGCACTCAGACTATATAGATATATACTTGCCGGATGCTCAGCCTGGGACTTTGATATCCAGATAATGATAGAAATGGCAGCACTCATGATTTCCAATAAAATTATTCTTTATTTGCAAGATTTAAAACATGGGATCAACGTTTCAGTCCCTGTATGGGACTTTCATCAGGATTTTTTTGTTTTTTAATTTGTATTTTATTGTAGCTTGCACATGCAAGTTACAACTGTTCTCAGTATGAGATAGGTAAGAGAGTAAAACAGCGATTACATGGTTTAAATGAGGCAATACATACATTTTGTCACCTAAGAGGTAAGTATGGGCCTATTGGTGCATTAGAGATTTGTGTCATGGGCTATTTCTGCTTCTGATTGTTTATATAGCCCTCTGGTAATTGGGTGCATGTATAGATATAGACTGTCATTAATTTAGTAACTGGGGAACTTAGGGAACTTAGAGCATATTAAACTTTATAGTGAGGGTGCAGTGCCCCAGGGAGGGGTTCTTATACAGGGTTCTTCACTAACTTATGTGGTCTATGGGTCATTGGGTGGGTAAGAAACTCTCCCGTGGTTTCTCTAGTGTGAGCTCCCTGGGCTATCCAGGAAGTGTTGCTACTGGTGCCGTAGTACTATAGGGGGTCAGCGTTGTGGAGCAGTGGGTAATAGATTTAGCTGCTGGAGGAATGTCGTCTGGTCTCCAGAGGGGGCTAAGGTGAGTGTGTCATCCCCCCTCTGAACTGCTAGGGAGCCCTCTATTCCCTATCTGTATTTAATTGCGGCGTCTCGCAGCCGTCGTGCAATAGGTGCTAGCTGCCTCCTCACCATCAGCACACTGAATAGGATGTCTCCGTAAATGGCAATGGTGCACTCCTCAAAGTGGATGTCTCCTAGCTCTCTCGAGCGGGACATTATTGCAGATCGAGCTGCAATGTCCTTAGTCACTGCTATAATGTCTCTTAGTGCATCCGCGGGTGCTGCTGCAGCTTTACGGATCCTGAACGCTGAAGTGATCATACCGGAGTCTGCAACTCTCTTTGCGCCCATGGAGGTCAGCAGTCTCTGGAGAAAGGGTAATAGGGCATCTCCCGCAATTCGTTCCGGCACCCCTCTAAGGCGGATATTCTTCCTCCTGTGCCGGGATTCCAGCACTGTCACAGTCTTGTTTAGTCTCTGGACTTGTCGCGCGAGGTCCCGGGTCTCATCTTGGGTGGTCCGCAGCTGCTGTTCTCTGGCTACTTCCCTGGACTCCACCTCGGTGACCCTCTGGGACAGGGACCCCAGCTCTGCTTGAGTAGCGTGCAGATCTGCTTTCCATACCTGTCTCATTTCCAGCAAGAGGTCTTTGATATCCCGTTTTGTTGCTGGCGACGAGTCTTCGTCTGATTCAGACTCATTATAGGGACCGAGCTTCGGCGGGGAGATAGGAACCTCTTCCTCGTCTCGGGATGCCTCGGAGGCCGTCTCCTCACTCAGCTCTGCCGGCGCCATCTTTGGTGCAACTCGTGGGGTAGGCCTGTCGAATGACAGCCTGATATCAGGCATTTTTGGTACTTCCGGAATGTGGAATTTTCAGTTTTTCCGCCCCATGATGTCGGCTGTGAGGGGGTGTTCGGGTATAAGGCTTGTGGAAGTTGTTTAATTTCGGGTGTCTGCTGTTCTTTAGTTTCTTTTCGCGGAGCTCCACACAAGCACGTCCGTCTAGTCTCTGATCCCATGTTTTAAATCTTGCAAATAAAGAATAATTTTTTTGGAGACCGTGAGTGCTGCCATTTCTTATCATTATCTATCTATCTATCTATCTGTTTATCTATCTATCTATCTATCTATCTATCTTTCTATCTATCTTTCTATCTATCTTTCTGTCTGTCTGTCTGTCTGTCTGTCTATCTATCTATCTATCTATCTATACATAGTAATTAAAGATGAAACAATAATACATATGTATTATTTCTACCCTGTGAGTGTTTTGTCATATTCAGTGCAGCTCTTGTATAGCCAGTCTTCATCCCTATTCATGTGCTACTGTCATGAGTTTCCTGTCCCTGTTGTTGTGCAATCTCGGTGTATTCTGTGTGCTCCTATATATATGGTGCCTCAGCCTCAGAGATTCCTGCGGTGCTGGCTCCGTAGAGTCACCTGGGAAGGTGAACAGGTCCATTGTGGTGAAGGAATGTATTAGTAGTGTTGGTGATACTGTGCAATTTGGATTGCCTTATAGTTTTTAGAAAACAAAGATTGTGTCATAAACTAAGGACTTAGAAGGAACTGTATTGAAATACTATGGACTTATTGTTTTGTGTTGCACTTACTCATTATTTAATGTTGTCTGCTTTAATCTTTTCATGGTGCCAATGAAGAAATTTCTTTAATTATGATAAAGCTCGGACCTTAAGATTTTCAACATGTTTTAATTGTTCACACTTTCAGGATGGAAAATCTGATCATAATTACCAGTTTGTGACTATTTGATTTCGTCATGGCCCCTCAAATATTTACTAAAGCGTTGGATACACTTGTCACTTGGTCTTGTGGCCTGGCCCTTTCAGTTTACCTGTTGTCCTCTTTTATCTTCTCTTTCTTCAGGTAGACTCTTATGATCAAGAGGTCCTTCACATGGACTTTACCCATTTTGTTACTGTGACACTCTGACTAGTAGAGTTCATTAGTAGCCAGTACCAAGGTTTGATCTGGGATGCTCATTAGACAGACCCACATCTTCTACTGCACACTGGATGGGGTGTATGGTTTGGGATATTGCCCTCTTTGGGGATGAGGCTAATAAATTAATATCCTAAAACCCTGTGGGGAATTAAATAAATGAGATATGATGGCTTCTCAACATAAAACTTCCAATCTCAATAGCTAAAGGCTTTCTTGATAGATCAGTCAATGGTCCACTTAGAGTACACCCTGATTCAATTGTCTACTGTTAAGTCATAGACAGGGCATTTCATGCAAATTAACTTTTTTACCATGATCCTCTTGTAATATAAAATTTGACATCAGTGGTGACAAAGTTCATAAATACCACTTGTGTAAATTTGAGAAGACATCACGTACGCACTTACATAGTTCTACAAAGGCATAATAATCTGTGCCTTACTATAAGGCATTTAATCTGTCAATGTACTTTTATTAAAACAGTTCCTAAGTAAAGGAACCATATATATACAGTAAGTGAGCAACAAGAGTAATAATTGCCTAATGGTACCTGCTGAATTAAAATACTCTCAACTAATATCTGGCAGCCCGGCTTCAAATGTACTAAGAATGTTATTTATGAAGATTGATTAACTCATTATTAATTATAAAGAGAGTGCAGAAGAGAACATTAAGCTTACTGATCTGTTCTGGAGTATTTGGTGATTACGGCAGCTGAAAGGAAGAGGCTCCTCATGTTAATCTCCTTTATATAGCAGATATGGGTGACAGCAATGGACTCGAAAGATAGTATTATATACGAGGACGATGGCAGGAAACATTGTTTGTTTTCACTAGTAAACCATTTGCAGTCTGTGCAGAATTGCGAGAAGGGTCGGCAAATACTAATTAGACAATGACAGGGAAAACAGCAGCTGCACTTGAAGAAGACCCAATGATGGGAAATCTATGGGAATCAGGAATCTATGAGGGTCTCGGACAGTCTGTCATACAGCAGAGAAACTCGAGAACTGATCTATTGGTCTACTGGTCTAAGCACAATGAGGAGCAAGAAAACAGATCTAGGGATGCATGATTCCATTACCTAGTGTTCCATTACTAGGGTTCCATTAAAGAATGTTCCTGAGTCTTGCATTTTTGAATGTTAAAAGAGACAGAAATGAAGGGTGCTTGGGTCCCGTTAAATGTGTAATTTCTCAAGTGACCACCTCCACCTCGGGTATAACTCTAAAACCCTTTGAAAATATAAAAATATAAAAACCAATCTGGAGTGATACTACACAAAAGGAAAAAAAAAATCAGCAAATATTGCTAACACTGTCACACAATCCATCACACCAGGATGGAGTCATTTTGTCAATACTTTGATCATCTTAAAAGAGAAATAGAAACTCATAGTGTAACAGTAAAATATCACACATTGATTTGTAAACATATCATAACATTTACAAACATATATGTGCTTATGTAAAAAAAAAAAAAGAACGAAGAGAGCTTTGTGGCCACTTAAGGGCGCAGGGAACAATTGTTAGGTAATAATTTCAGACAGCTAATGGTAGGTCTGGGCTCCACTGTTGCTGTTACTGACATAGATTCATTGTGTTGTTCCTTCTCCCCAGGAAAATACAACCTCCAGTGGCCACCCAAGCTTATAATGATCGATAGTGTCTTACATTATTAAGGATTCTATTGCTGAGTGTTCCATGGAGGCTCCCTTCCTGAGTCTTTCATTATTAAGGGGTTCCATTACTGAGTGTTCCATTTTTTAGGGGTCTCTTGCTTACTCTTCCATTATCGAGGGCTCCATGACTGACCATAGTTGAGGGTTCCATTACTGAATGTTCCATAATTGGAGGTTCCCTTCCTGAGTCTTCTTTTATTGAGTGTTCCATTATTAGAGGATCCCTTCCTGAGTCTTCCATTATTGAGGGTTTCATTATTGGGGGTTCTCTTGCTGAGCCTTCCATTATTGAGCTTCTCATCACTGAGAGTTCCATTAATGGAGGTTCCAATGCTAACTCTTCCATTACTAAGTGTTTTATTAATGGAGGTTCCCTTGCTAAACCTTGTATTATTGTGGGGTCTATTACTGAGTGTTCCATTAATGGAGGTTCCGTTACTAATCCTTCCATTATTGAGGGTTCCATTACTGAGTGTTCCATTAATGGAGGTTACCTTGCTAATCCTCCCATTATGGAGGCTCCCATTACTGAGTGTTCCATTAATGGAGGCTCCCTTGCTAACCCTTCCATTATTGAGGGTTCCATTACCGAGTGATCCATTGATGGAGGTTCCCATCCTGAGCCTTCCATTATTAAGGGCTCAATTAGTGAGTGTTTCATTAATGGAGGCTCCCTTGCTAACCCTTCCATTATTGAGGGTTCTATTACTGAGTGTTCCATTGATGGAGGTTCCCTTGCTAACCCTTCCATTATTGAGGCTTCCATTACTGAATGATCCATTGATGGATGTTCCCTACCTGAGCCTTCCATTATTGAGGGTTTCATTACTGAGTGAGCCATTGAGGGAGGTTCCCTTCCTGAGCCTTCCATTATTGAGGGTTCCATTACTGAGTGTTCCATTAAAAGACCACTATATGCACCAAGACCACTTCAGCTTAATGAAGTGGTGTGGGTGAAAGGTCCCTCTAGGATTAAGCCTGCCTGCTGTAAACATAGCAGTTTCAGAGAAACTGCTATGTCTGCAAATGGATTAATCCAGCCTCTAGTGGCTGTCTCATTGACACCCGCTAGAGGCACTTCTCACTGTGATTTTCACAGTGAGAAGATGCCAGCGTCCATATGAAAGCATTGAGAATGCTTTCCTATGGACTGGCTGAATGCGCGCGCGACTCTTGCCGCGCATGCACATTCAGCTGATGACGACCGAAGGAGGAGGAGAGTCCCCAGCGCCGAGGGAGACCGGCGCTGGAGAAAGGTGAGTGGGACCTTGAGGGTGGGGGCACCCTCAAGGTACTATAGTGCCAGGAAAACGAGTTTGTTTTCCTGGCACTATAGTGGTCCTTTAATGGAGGTTCCCTTGCTATCCCTTCCATTATTGAGGGTTTCATTACTGAGTGTTTCATTAATGGAGGTTCCCTTGCTAACCATTCCATTATTGAGGGTTCCATTACTGAGTGTTCCATTAATGGAGGTACCCTTGCTAACCATTCCATTATTGAGCTTCTCATTACTGAGTGTCACATTATTGGAGGTTCCCTTGCTGACCCTTCCATTATTGAGGGTTCCATTACTGAGTGTTCCATTAATGGAGGTACCCTTGCTAACCATTCCATTATTGAGCTTCTCATTACTGAGTGTCCCATTATTGGAGGTTCCCTTGCTGACCCTTCCATTATTGAGGGTTCCATTACTGAGTGTCCCATTATTGGAGGTTCCCTTGCGGACCCTTCCATTATTGAGGGTCCCATTACTGAAAGTTATTCATTTAAGTGAGAATTGTTTGGAATTCAAAGTGAATTTCAAATTTAAGGCCAAAATAACCAAACTGGAAGCAGACTTGAATCTGAGAAATGTTCTAATTTGGTTATTTTGATTTAAATTATGAAATTCACTTTGAATTCCTGGCAATTCTCAGTTTAGTGAATATCCCTTGTGTTCTATTAATAAAGGTTTCTGAGCCTTCCATTATTTAGGACTTACTTGCTGATCCTTCCAGTAATGAATGTTCCTTAGTATTGCTTCATTTTTGAAGGTTCTTTTATTAAATGTTTCATTGTTGAGGTTCTATTTTGAGTGGTTTTTTTACTGAGGTTCTATTACTGATCGTTCCGTTATTGCGGGATTCGTTGCTAAACATCCCATTATGTCGAGAGAGACGGAGAAATAATTGGGGGTTCTGTCAGTTAATGCTCTATTTTTTTTTTTTATTCTTTATTTTTGGTGCGTTTTCATTTTTACACAACCACGTCCGGCCCCAACAACCAGGACGGGCACAGTAACTGTCATGCAGGGTAACAAGGTTTGGTAATGAGTTAGTGAACGAGACATCTTAGTAAACAGTCGCACATTTTGTTTTTACATGTGAGTACTAGTGGGTTTCGTTGTAGCATTGTGTTAAGTCATGAGTGCGTGGGTGAGGTAAGCGTGTGGGTAACCAAGGTATTAGTGGTGATGACCTGAGGCTTGTTTCGGTACCCTAGCAGATAAGTACCCCTAACCAAGGGGGCATCGGGGGGGGGGAGTTGTACACCTCTTATGGGTGTATCTAGTGTGTGTAGGTATGCAAGACGGGTCTGAGGCTGCCTTTCCCCGTGTCAGTTTAGTACGTATACCAGGTAGTGGCAGCCTGTATATTGTATGCGTATGCGAGGTGCTTCTGATACTGCCCCTTTCTGGGCCTGTTAGTATGTAGAACTGGTATAAGTGGGGTAACCATTAAATTAAGAGAAATCTGAACAGAGATTAGTATAACGCATAATATAAACTAATATTCTTGAAGGTCTGTTAAAGTTCGTTCCTTAAAGTTTCTTGATCAGTCAGGTAGTAGGCTTGGTTCTCGGTACGAATGAGATCGTTGATTCGGGGTCCCAGGTATGTTCGACTTGGGAAGCAGAGGTTGCGGCTGGTCTTTCGGTGAGGCCCAGTGAGTAGAGTATTGCAGGTGCCTCCGAGTCAGTCGTGAGCTTGTGGGTCGTTCCGTTGTGTGTTATTAGTAGGGATCTTGGCGTGCCCCATCTGTATGTTACCCCTGCGGATCGCAGGCGGCTGGTGAGTGACTGCAGTGATTTACACCATTGAAGTGTAGTTTTAGTGAGGTCCTGGTAGAGGGTTAGGTGCGATCCTTCAAATGGTAATGGGGTTTTACCCCTCACTGCTGCCATGATTTGGCCCTTATCTTGTGGTGTATTGCATCTGAGGATGACGTCACCAGTGATTGGGGCTGCCATCTTAGTGATAGTGGGCAGTCTGTACAGTCCGTTGATAGTGAATTTTTTGGCCAGCGTTGGCGGTAACAATGAAGCAATCAGTCTTCTCGTGTAGTGAGGCAGTTCCTCTGCATCGATCTCAGGGGGTATCCCACGGATTTTTAGGTTATTACGGCGATGTCTATCTTCCTGTGCCGTCATTTGAAGTGACATAGCCTGTTGTGTAGTTTGTAAGTGGACCATTGCGGTTTTCAGTTCAGCTATTTCGTTGTGAAGTTTCCCAATGTCCCCTTCAGTGTGAGTTGTTCAGTCACTGAGCTGCTGCATGTTAGATTTTAGGGAGGTCATGTCTGCAGTTAAGAGCCTCTGTATTTCCAGTAAGGTATTTTGCATATTGTGGAGATCCTGCTTAGTGGCAGGGGCTGTGCCTCCAGGGATGTCCCCAGGTATGGAGTGTGGGTCCCCCTGTATTGCTGGGATGTGTGTCTGGCTTGGCGTGTCAGGGGTTGCATGGGGATCAGGGCCGTTAGCGGCCGCCATTTTGGGTGGTACCTGCCGTTGTAGGAGAGTCCCTATGTCCTGCTGGTCCGTTGCCAGGGAAGTTTGAGGTCTCTGTGAGCGTCGCCCCATCGCTGGCGTAGGGCTGTGGTGATTTGTTGCCTGGTAAGCAGGGGTCTCGGCTGCTTGATGTGCGCCCGCTCTGCCAAATAGTGCCTCTAGGTCTGCAAGTGTCCGCGTGTAGTAGGCCCCAGTCTTCTTTTTCTGTTTGGTCTGCCGCGGGGTGTATTGAAAAGGCATCTGTCGGTGCCGCGGGATGTCCCCGATCTGTACCTGCTGTTTTCGAGTCTGGATGGGGTCTGCTTGTGGGTGATTTACAGCGGATTTCGTTTGCCGGGAAGGAGCTCTCAGAAATGGCGTCTAGCCCGTCTCGCGGTCAGGCTCTGCCCCCAATGCTCTATTTTTAAGGTTTCTGTGACTTGGGGTTTCTTTTTTGAGATTCCCTTTATTTTCAAGGACTGTTAATTTTTTTGATCTATTCAATGTTTCCATTATGTGTGCATATTATTGAGGTTGTGATAGATGTTAAGGGTTGGAACGAAGGTGCATGATGGCATTTTGGTAGCATGCAACACTGCACCAGTGAGAATGTCTAGTGTGTGTTGGACTGCCAGCATTGGGTTGAAGATTAGAAAACAAGCAGGCGTAGAAGACAGAGGTACACAGTAACATTCAATCAAAAGTGTAGGGAAACCAGCATGAAGAGAACATTGGCAGATAAATACTGTTTCAGAATCATTGAGCACCAGTTGGCCTTTCCAAGATTTTTTTTAAATAGTAATGCCCGAAGCCTTGAGGCGCTGTACCCTTCTTTTATTGGGTGTCTACTGCTCTGTCTCACGACAAGCAGGTGTGTACGTTCACTTCTAATAGTGCGTCTGGCTTGTTGACTCACTCAGTTGCCAGAATTAGTGGGAAAATGCTGCAAACGCGCCCTGTTTGCCAGAGGCGAGTGTAGCCACCAGCAATGGACCGGTTTCTAAAAAGATTTAAAGAGCTTGAGTCTGACAGGACAGACAGTTTAGTGAAATTGAATATTTTCCAACATCCATTTGATTTTGTGTTTTCAGTGTTTAGAGATAATGCAGACAGTATACATATACATGTAGTGGTAAATTAAAAGTTACAGTGGTAGTACGTAGACCAGAACAGACAATCTGGAAAAAAAAAATCTCAAGCACCACTACTTAGCCTAGATTGCTTTTCGATTTACTGTTTGCTAAAAATAACAAGAAGAAAAAAAACCCAGTGTATCTCAGTTGCAGTTTATTTATTAGTAAAAAAAAAAAATCCATTTTCATTTTTTTTTTCTCAGTAAAATAGCACCTCAGGGATCATTCTCTACCAGCTCACGAGAAGCTTTTCCTGAGGCTTTTGTCATATCTCTTTTCAATGAACAAACCTGCCTGCCATTGCTTCTGTCTATCTTAATACTACACTGGGGACAGCTGGAGTCATACACACTCGATTAGCCAGAGGTGGTTCCTAAAGGCTTATGCATGCCTTTTTATTAAGATGTCAATCTGGTATTTAAATTTGAAAGTCATATCCTTGGCTGTCCCTGAATTGACAGAGAAAAGGGTGATATAGCTGGTGGTTCGTTCGTTGATTATGTTGTTGGCATTTTAGTGTGTAACAGATAAAGTCTGAAACCGGATGAACAGTCGAGAATGTGTCTAGTTTTTCAATCATACTATTTGTACGTATGTTTCAGGTCTGTAGTCTTTGTTACTTTGTATAGCACTTTAAACAGAGACTACACTGTGTAGACTTTAAGCATGCAATGCTTTCCTGTGGGCACAAAGGGCACTGGCATTTATTGTTTGCAAAATAAAAAATAATATACATACTGAGTATAACACAAGTTATAAAATTCTCATTTCAAGTCTGTAAATGATATCAAGAGTTTCATTGTCTTTAACCCATTAAGGACACACGACATGTGTGACATGTCATGATTCTCTTTTATTCCAGAAGTTTGGTCGTTAAGGGGTTCAAAACATTTTCTTGATGGGAATGTTTGCATGACCAGTATGTTTAGAATATTTTGTCACCTAGCACTTTCTTTCCATAAATTAGTTTGAAACGACAGTCCAAGCAGTATACTGATTTTACTCTGCGTTAATTCTTCTGGATCTCCGTGGAATTGTCAAATCCCTACGCAGTAGTATACAGACAGGGCCGAGCGCACAAGCAGTATTAAACAGGGCAGTTTGACTTATTGCTAATGTGGCAATGTAATGTTCCTTTTATAATACTTCTACTGTGCCCCATCATTGCTGTATACTACACTCAAAATCTGAAGTCACTCCAGCTGAACTGATTACCGTATATACTCGAGTATAAGCCGAGTTTTTCAGCCCATTTTTTGGGCTGAAAAACCCCAACTCGGCTTATACTCGAGTCAAGGTCTGTATTATGGCAATTTGCATTGCCATAATACAGACCGGGGGAGAGGGGGGCTGGCAGAGAGCGTTACTTACCTGTTCTGCAGCTCCTGTCAGCTCTCTCCTCCTCCGCGCCGTCCGTTCAGCACCTCGGTCAGCTCCCAGTGTAAATCTCGCGAGAGCCGCGGCTCTCGCGAGACTTACAGTGTGAGCTGATAGAAGGAGCTGCACGGACGGCGCAGAGGAGGAGAGAGCTGACAGGAGCTGCAGAACAGGTAAGTAACGCTCTCTGCCAGCCCCCCTCTCCCCCCCACTGAACTGCCACTGGACCACCAGGGAAGGAGAGCCCCCCTCCCTGCCATGTATCAAGCAGGGAGGGGGGACGAAAAATAAAATAATAAAAAAAAATAATAATAATAAAAAAATAATAATAAAAAAAAGGGGATATAAGGACCACTGTGGGGGGGGGGGGGTATAAGGACCACTGTGGGGGGGGGGGGGGTATAAGGACCACTGTGGGGGGGGGGTATAAGGACCACTGTGGGGGGGGGGTATAAGGACCACTGTGGGGGGGGGGGTATAAGGACCACTATGGGAGGGAGGGGGTGGGATAAGGACCACTATGGGAGGGAGGGGGTGGGATAAGGACCACTATGGGAGGGAGGGGGTGGGATAAGGACCACTATGGAAGGGAGGGGGGGATAAGGACCACTATCGGAGGGAGGGGGTGGGATAAGGACCACTATGGGAGGGAGGGGGGGGAGAAAAGGAACACTATGGGAGGGAGGGGGGGATAAGGACCACTATGGGAGGGAGGGAGGGGGGGGATAAGGACCACTATGGGAGGGAGGGGGATAAGGACCACTATGGGAGGGAGGGGGGGGATAAGGACCACTAGGGGAGGAGGAGGGGAGGTCAGGACATATGGGGGGGGCAAATATCCTTGCACCGGCCCTGCACACACTGCATTCATACACACGCTGCATTCATACACACACTGCATTCATACACACACTGCATTCATACACACACTGCACTCATACACACACACACTGCACTCATACACACACACACGCTGCACTCATACACACACACACGCTGCACTCATACACACGCTGCACTCATACACACACACTGCATTCTTTATACACACACTGTAAATAAATATTCAATTAATATATTTTTTTTAGGATCTAATTTTATTTAGAAATTTACCAGTAGCTGCTGCATTTCCCACCCTAGTCTTATACTCGAGTCAATAAGTTTTCCCAGTTTTTTGGGGAAAAATTAGGGGCCTCGGCTTATATTCGGGTCGGCTTATACTCGAGTATATACGGTATCTCATAAAGAACATGAAAGTAGAAATTATTCCTTGAACTACGTAACGATACATTCTGTGCCCTCGGAAATCTCAAGTTAGGTAAAACTCTTACTTTCTACATTTACAGAGAACATTGTTACAGATATAAAATAATACTGTAAGTTTTAATAACGTTAATGTGATATATAATGGGGCAGAGCAAATTCCCAGACCCAAGCAGTGCTCACTGCATCCCATTGCTATATCACTTGTCTTCTAAAATGATGCATTGCACACTATACATTGTCCACTCTACCATGTTTATCTCAGACCACATTTTTCCTGTTTCTTGCCTTGGACATTGGTCTATTTATTCAGGTTCCCAGGCTTGCTGCCTGCCTTGACTTGCTGAGTACCCAGCAATCATCTTTGAGATTGTTTACTTACACTGTGCAGCTAGTAATGGCCCCTCAGCTGATTTTTATATCTCCGTAGACCTTTGCAAAATATTCTCCTTTGATGGTAATGGCCGCCTCTGCTGTCAGGATTCAACATGGCCAAACATGGGCACATACAAAATTATAAATATAATGCAGTGTATGAAACTGATATCATAATCATTATTATATATTTTGCTGCTCTAATACACTCAAATGTGTGTTCAGTGATGTCTCACGAGTAGAACAGTACTCCCCATGAACAGGTTTTATGGTGTTTTGGAAAGTTACAGGGTCAAATATAAGGTTTTTCCCTTTCCGGTTATTACACATTGAAATTTCCCAGATTGGTTTTGTTGCCTTTGAGACCGTATGGTAGCACAGAAATGAAATTATCCCCATTGTGGCATACCATTTGCAAACGAACAACAACCCAGGGTATTCAAAATGGGGTATATCTGGTCTTTTTTTAGTAGACAGTCAAAAACCTAGACCAAATTTAGCATGCATGTTTGTGTTTTGCATTATTCACACATAAACTGCATTATAACTGATGATATCATTGTTGTGATACACTTTACTGCTTTAAAACACTCATATTTGTGTTCAGCGAAGTCTCCCGAGAACACCAGTTCCCCTGTGTACAATTTGTATGGTGTTTTGGAAAGTTACAGGGTTTAATAAAGGGCTTGCAAATTGAACTCCTTGGACTTTCTACCTGGGTTGTCAGGCAGGTCCTTCAAATTGAAATTATTAAAATCACATAATTATGTAAAATATACACTTGGTATTTAAATATGTATATGTATATATTTATTTATAAATATATCATTTTTACAAATATTTAAAAAAATATATTTATAACACCATTATTATCATTATATAAACTTGTGAGTCATAATAATAAAGTTTTTTCCATTTTTGAAGTGTCCACGGGACTGCATTTACAACCCAGGCAGTCCCTGGTTCAGTTAAATCCTTAAACCACTATCCTGGCCATGTGATCGTAATGTCATCGCGATCACATGGAGCGGAAGGGCCGGATTTGCTGGAGGGGGGCTGTCTGAGTTGTAAGGCAGTCGTCTCAAAGCGGATCGTCGGGATTGGTAAGTACCCAGAAGCTCAGGAGCTCAAAATCGTTATGGCGTGTTTTGCCGTCACAATTGCTTTTAAACCCATTTAGTAGGGAACAACGTTAAAGGGTTAATGAAGCAGCTATGATGATTAGATCATGCCAGACAATCTCACTGACCAATTCTTTACCATTTAGGAGTTATATATCTTTGTTTATGCAACCCTAGTCACACCTCCCTTCATATGACTTACACAGCATTTCTAAACACTTTCCATAAAGTCATCGAATGTTTATACTTCCTTTATTGCACATTCTGTTTAGTTTAGAATTTCTCATGCACTGTGACATTTGCTCAAAAAATTTATATACATAATTAAATTAAAAAATAATTCTAACCTTTCATTAAATATGATAAACTTTTTTAATAAAACGGAGAAGTGAAAATGTGATGACCGTTGTCCTTTAAGAAATATAATCAAATACCTAAATGGTGATCAAAATCCGTTCAACTTTCCATAGTTGGTTGTGATTTCATGACATTGCTGGGCAGCTCCGACTGCAGTATCCAACTTAAAGGCAGTCTGTAAAAAGCCCAAAGAAAGTTACATGCACACTATCACTATGCGTGTCTAAATAACTAAAGTTTTGTTTGTTTTTCAAGGGAGTCTGTACTGCTCACCTGGCCCTCTGCTCCCCTGTCGTAATGGTGTTATACTTCTGTGACACTTCCCCAGGACAATCCTTCTCCATGACTCCGACACCAGGGCCGATCCTGGGTCGATACAAAACACTCGGCACTCTGTAGGTAGAGGCGGCTCAGCGCTAGGCTGCACCTCTTATTTTAGATCCCTCCCTTTAGTCTGCCCCTGGCAACAGGTGCTGTTCAGTAGGGGTGGGGTCTAATGGATTTAATTTTATTTTTCCCATCTCGCAAATACATATTTGTTAAACATAGGTATAAGAAAGCTTAATATTAAAAAGCTTAGAAAGTGACCGTTCTCCTTTAATCCATACATTTTCTTGCAATTCTGGGCTCACGTGGTGCAAAGCATGGCTCGAATTCCCTGCAATCTTTGGTGTAGAAATATCCTGAATATAATATATACGGTATTTATTTTCTTTCTTCTTCAGCAGTATGTGTGTGTTTTGGAGAGTATAAATTAAAGCACAAAGCAATTTAATGTAATAACTATATAACTAACGGAAATTGTGTAAGAGCCATATTTTTTTGTTTTTTTTCCACAGACAGCCTGTTTTAAAGGAACCATTGTCCGATGAATATGGCGACATAACAGGTAATACACTACTTGCAAACTTTTCAATGTGACATGATTGGCGTTATTCTACATTTAAAGATTACAATACCTGATACATCATTAAAGTCCGAGGCTGGTTGTGATTTTGGAGTTTGTTCAATAATTGGTTTCCATTAAAGTGGCACTGTCACGCCGAATTGACCTTTCTCCTATTGTTTCCTCTTTTCTTCCTCTATCAGGATCTAATGTTCTTTTCTTCAAATCTTATATAGTTTTCTGTAAAACACAAGATAAAATAGGGACTACTTTGTCTTATGTATTTTTTCTACGCTTGACCATCTTTGACGAAAGGAGGAGTGAAGTCAGCTCCATGTCCCGTGTCAAGGAGAACGATGAATATTGTGGGGAAATTTCTTTGACCGCAGGAAAAGGAGCTGAGTTAAAGAAAAGGAGCTGAGTTAAAGAAAAGGAGTTAAGCTCTTCCTTAGGTCAAAGAAAGTCAAGTGTAGCAAAAATACATAAGACAAAAAAGTCCCTACTTTATCTTATGTTTTAAAGAAAACTAGATCAGAAATAAAGAAAAGAAGAACAGATTCTGGGAGAAGAAGTGAAGAGGAAGCGATAGGAGAAAGGTAAGTGACAGTGCTGCTTTAAATGTTGCTAAATTTAGGATTTATTTTCGAAATTGCCGCTATAGAAGAAAATATGAGTCAAACAAATTGGCATCATGAGAAGCATGACACATGTGGAAGGTGGGTAAAAGGCCAGTGAGGCGATCAGGTTCTGGGCTCTGCCCAAAGGGGTAGGTCCACTCGAACTACCAAAAAAAAACAAAAAACGTCTTTACACCTGGTGGGGTCCTAAAATTAATAGTCGTTATTCAGTTTATGACCAGGGATGTATATATTGCAAAAAAGGCATTTGCCTTGGGCAGCACTTTCCAGGGGGGGGCGGCCAAAAATGCTGCTCCAATATGCCCAGGCTAATGCCTTGTTTGCCTTGTTTTATGGGGGCCTAAGAGCTGGCCGGCTGGCCACCTTTGGGCCCCCCCTTGGCAGGCGGCAGTTGTTTCCCGGGCAGGTGGCGAGGGAGCACTTTCCCCTCTCTCTGCTCAGCTCCCTTGCGCGATCCGCAGTGATGCCAGGAGCCGGAATATGACGTCAGATCACAGCTCCCTCGCTGACAACTTAGAGCGGCCGTCCACCTGCACGTCTGGCCGCTTTCCTGGCCAGCAGCCTCACTGGACCATCCCAGGTGAAAAAATCACCCAGCTATCCCAAAAGTAGGGAGGCTGGGTGGATTTAATAATAATAATAATAATTGTGAGTGTTGGGGGAAAATGTGTGTGTGTGTTTGTCAGTGAATGTGAGTGTGTCAGTGAATTTGAGTGAGTGTGTGTCAGTGAATGTGTGTGTGTCAGTAAATGTGTGGGTATTAGTGAATGTGTGTGTGTGTGTCCAGTAAATGTGTGTGTCTGAGTGATTGTGCGTGTCTGTCAGTGAGTGTATGCGTTTGTCGGTAAGTGTATGCGTCTGTCAGTGTGTATCTGAATGATTGTATGTGTGTCAGATTTTGTAAAATCAGTGAGTGTATGTGTATGTATGTCAGTGTATCTGAAAGTGTGTGCTGATCCGTGAGTGTCTGTCTGTCAGTCAAAATGTGTGTAAGTTAACAGGAAGAGGTGTGGCCTTGGCAGAAAGGGGCTGGGTAAATTTAAATTAGGGGTTGCCCGAGATCTGTCATGCCTAGGGCTGCACCATTTCAAAATACACCACTCCTGGTACCCAGTGGTAACTTATGGTAAAGTTGAATACTTATTTTTTTACTTGTCTATTTTGACCTATATTGGAATTTGTTTTTCAATTTATTCTAATTCTGTGTTTATTAAATCGCAAGCTGGACATTTTTAAATATCAATGTGTAATAGACATATAGATTAATTTTCTTACGAACTGACTCTTGCAATGGACAAGCATGTTTGTTTGATTTGTGATTCAAAGTTCCGTCTGTCGCGCTAATAAAAGAGATGACTGATGGCTAGGAGTCGGCCACTAAATGATCGAGTGAAAAGAGAAAAAAGGAGGAACAGTGAGAACAAATGAATCTATCTTCATATATCTAATAAATATATTATTTTTCTCTCTATAAAAAAAACTTCTCACTTGAACTGTGAACAAAATGGAGGGAACATGCACCTATTAGTGTTCTGCAAAACATGTCCACTCTATTTACATGTATATATTGTGCAGGGCACTGACTGGCCCATATTCGCATTCTTTTGGTTTGTGTGAATCATTTTCCAAAAATCTTGTTTTTAGCGGATGCAATTCCTATGAGCCAATCCAACACGCGCACTAAAATTCTGCCGTCAAAATATTTTTTTATAATTTTGGACAAAGGGGTTTCTACAAAAACAACTTTGTCATCCATGTACGAATCTGTTGTTTAACTTGAATAAAAACAAATGCATAAATCTACAGAACTGATAGATCATGAGATGTTAGAAAGGATGTAAAAAAAAGGGAAATGCTATTCGGCTTGCACTCTGTATTTACCTTCCTTATGCATGTTTAGAAAATGTTCTGAGGAGCATGTGCAAACAACAGATTGATCCTCCCCCAACTGAGATCTATAAATCTTATTTCATCGCCATTAAGTCCTCTTAAGGTGGTAAACCATATACAAATATTTGTGTACATTCTACAAAATGCTCTTTCGCACATAGGATAGTTTAGCTATCATTTTCCCTTTAAGAGCATTTTGGGATTGATCTCCCCAATGCCTCTGCGGGTTTTCGTGTTGTCTCCAACTCTCGTTCTCTGCCAATTCTCTCTTCCGCTGCCTCATTTTTAATACCGTTTTTCGAAGCCTCTGAAGATAGGAAATATCAAATCTGCCTCATTAATGCAGTCACTGTAGCGTGCTCCTCTGTGCATTTGCCTGCATTGTATCTGCTGGGTTTCATTAATTAAGCAAATTCCAGCCTGATTTGCATATGCAAATGTGCAAGGAGATGCCATTTCTATATTCCAAAACCACCCGTCCTAACACCACCTATTTTAAAACAGCGTTTATCGCTGTGGGTTGACGTTACATCGGAGGGTATTTCGAAGGTGCAGCACGGAGGCTGATAGACGATGTCTGGGATGGGAGAATAGTTTTTGTGTCTCAAGTGCTTCTCTGGTTTTTTGTGTGTGTGTGTGTTTTTTTCCCAGGCTGCGTGTGCAGCATGGATGCGGACAGGGGTCTATTGTTAGACTTCTAGACACAAGTCTGTCTGAATACACTTCAGTGGTATGTGAAGCAAGTGTGTCTCATTTGCATGTACTCCAGTCACATAAGGTTTATAGGTCAGGGGAAGCAGGCTGGTGAAATTCACTGTTCCAATGTGCCCATTCCTCCGCCGCTGATGAGGATGAGTTTTCATACGTTTTCTCTTAATCATTAATATAGGATAGTATGATGAGGAACATGGCCGTGATTTATTAAATGTATTTATTTTACTGATCCCTCTTCGGTGAAATATGTCACGTTAATATTATTTTTTTTTACATATATAAAATGTAGCGCCACTTCCCAACACTATATTTTGCATTTCACAAATATTTGTAATGCTTTGCACGCTGCTGAAGGTGAAATCAAGGTCAGGAGTAACACACAGATTATTTTACCAGTGTGGTTGTCTCTTAACACGCATTTTGGGCTGGGAACGATAGATTTGTATCCAGATTAATGCTCGGAGCTTGCCAAACTGTGTTTTTTTTAATGTTTTGTTTTTTCTTATTTTAAAATTCACGTATACATTTATTTCATCTGGCAACAACAACAAAAAAAATGCCCCCAGCTCCCCTAAAACAATTTTTTGTTTTAAATGTTACTGAGGGAGTGTGATGTTTGGGGGATGGCAGCAGGGAATGGGTTAAGCCCCGATAAAGTGTTTGACCCGTGTATAATACATTTCTGTTTGTGAGCTGGTTTGGCGAGCGGATCCTCTGTTTCAAAGGCAGCTTGATACCATCTGGGACTAAAATGGAGGAAGCGATTCAATGCCAGCTTTTTCTAACAGTATCCCCCGCTGCCTTCTGGGTACAGCTGCAGTCTGCGTGATGGTAATAGCGCATCGCCACAAGATTCCGGCAGAAATGCCGAACGTGATTTGACCGACATTCACATTTCAAAACCTCCAGTAACTGAGGATTGTGGTGGATTTACATGTGAACGGCAGATATAAACCAAAATTCTCCTACTGAACTATTTCGCCAATTCAGCTATTTTGGCCTTAAATTACAATTCCCTTCAATTACCCCTCCCCCCCCCAATTACTAGTTAATTAATAAAGTGTATGTAGAAATCTAGAGGTTCTGTATGTTCTCTGTGTTTTCCATTTTCAATATAAAAAAAGGAGAGAGAGAAATCGTTTTTTTACGCAGCCAGATTGAGGCTGAATCTGATAGGACACCTGAAGTTGTTATTGGAAGATGTTCGAGAATATGGCAGTCACATATTTATTTAGTGACGCACGTTCCGCGGCTACTTTCACTACAATGTGGTAACTTGCGATCTTCATTTTAATAGGATTTTGTATTTTTTTTTTAATTCAAGTGTACGAACTAATAGGCAATGCCTCTACCAAACAGTGAATTGAGGCCAATGCATAATTTGCTTGACAATTTGCCCATACTCCTCAATATCACCATTCCGTGAATCAGGGCACCCATAGAAGGGGCGAAAAAGGGTGAACCAGTGACACAAATGGTGTTACAGGCGCCCCCCAATGGGGTGACTGTGCCAGGACTGGCGACAGATCCACCCAAAGAACATAGTCAACCTGCCATGATGCATTTATGCAGGGTCCTAGCACCCCTAGCATAGCACAAGCATGTCTAAGGATGCACTCGCACTATGCTTTTTGGGGACAGTTCCATGGTGTCACAAAAGCAGGCAAAAAGCAACAAACTCAGGACTATTGGAAGGCGCACTTGGCAATTTTGGATGGAACTAATCAAGTTGTCTTAATGAATAAACCTTTAGGTGGACCACTAATGTATAATAGAAATAGCTGTTGTTTCTTTAGCCACCTATGCCTGTTGGCTGTTCCAAGTATACACTACTTTCTCTGTATAATATAATTGCATATAGAATCTCCAGATCCAAATGCTACAGGATAAAATCAAGTTATTAATCATTGAGGAATCTTGCAGCATATGAATTCTGCATACACTAGGGTAACTCTATTCACGCGCTGCTTGTCGATATGTTTCGGGAAAATTATTGGTGATCTGGTGATGTTAATTGCATGTGCAGTGCCAGCTGATGTTTTACTCTTTATAAGAACATTGATACGTGCTACGGATGGCTCACACATTGCTGGCACTCAGAGCGTTAAACAGCCTTCATTAAGCTAACAGCTCTAATTGCACTGGTTGATTATTTTATTTTTAATTAATTGAAAATTGGACAGCTGTCAAAAAAAGCGGGAACATTAATACACCTCCCCTCGCTCTCCAGGTGTCTTTCGCCATACACACCAACAAATGCCAGCATCAACTTCGCACACTGGATTCAATTCCCGCATTAAAAATGTAAAATATGCTGGCCTTAATTACCATTAACAATCATGGTGTTGGACTGAGCAACGGAGTGGACGCATTTTCTCGGAGCTCCGTCTCTGATTTATAGAAAATTGAGGATTTATGGTGGAAATTGAGCCTCAAACCTCCCCACACACCATCCAAACACGGGCTAATAGACCATGGGCAGGAAATCTAAGAAAGCAAAAGCCGAAAAAAGCCCCCACGGGAGGGACATTGGTGAGATGCTTCGGCTCTCGCAACAGGCCGCGTGGCTCAAAATGGCGCAGCAAGACGACCTTTCCTCCTATTCATCGGAGGATTTCACCTCCGACATCCTGGAGGGTGCATCCTGCAGGCCACCTCCAGATACCAGACAGGTACCCCCAAAATCCGGGGACCCGGTCACTGCCGAGCAAATTAAAACTATGCTGGCGGAACTCCGCAAAGACCTGGCGGCGGACATGGCCCATTATAGAAAGGCCGTCGAAGGCGCCACGATAAAAATTACCCAGCTAGAGGCCAGCTCAGGCTCCCAGGACACAAGGCTACATGCACTCGAACAGACAATCACAGGCCTGGTCAAATGGCAAACCGCCACTAATAACAGGCTTGACACCATTGAGGACCAAAGAAGACGGTGTAATCTAAAGCTGAGGGGGATACCTGAGTCTGTAGGCCTGGATGACTTACCTCACTACATTAGGCGCCTACTTGAAGTACTACTACCGCCGAAGCGGGTGAAAACAATGAAAATTGACGGCATGTTTCAGCTGCCGAAGTCACCCCGAGCACCGACAGCGGCGACGGCAGACCTCATACTGCGGTTCCAAACACTGGCTGACAAGAACACGCTTGCCCCTTCAAACTTAAGAGGGGTTTTGCCCCGCAGTGCAGTCGCATCACTGACGGCGTTCCCAGATCTGACCAGGAACACAATAACCTGGCGAAAAGACCTACAACCCCTTTTGCATCTTCTTCGTGCCAAGGACATCCCTTACAAATGGGGCACTCCTCGTTCTGTATCATTCACTCTCAACGGGACCGCATACAAGGCGCAAGACAAACAGGAGCTGGAAACCCACCTACAAGCAACAGGTATTTTGCAAGCAGCACCGGCGCCCAGGCGGAGCATAGCCCACCTGAACCCAGACACTATCCGGGACTTTACCCCACGGAACCCCTCCAGGGCCTCCCCAGGCGGATCCCCCACTTGAGGAACCACGACGAGCCAACCTACAGGGACTTTTCCTCACTTTCCATTCCACCATTCACGCAGACGGACCGTCTCATACAGTCAGAGACTAAAAACTCCAGAACCACCAACATCTTTCAATGTTTTTTTATAATGTTTTTTCTAATGTTTTCTCTAATGGTTCCTTTTATTATTTTATTTAATGTTTCTTCTGTGTCCTATGTAATGCCCACACATAGTGAGCCAACAATGCCACCACCGTATAACCCGCAACACCTAGTAGCTAACACATAGAGTGGGCAAACCGCCATAAACATATCATGAATACCCATACAGGGTTGCAGAAGCCCACCTAGCAGCACCATAATTTAACCCGCATTACACTGGGGGACCACTAAGAGAACGAATATCTCGAACAAAGGCAAGGGGGAAGCCCTACAGGGCAGACACATTGAGAGCAACGTCGTGCATACTCCACCCTCATAAAGGGCATTAATGTTACCAACACAGGCCTTCTCCTCTCTAGAGATAACCCTACATTATAAAACTGTGCTATGATATGACAGCCATCTGAGTTATAAATGTTGACATGTTGAATATGTGCCGTTGTGGCCAAGAATGCATCAATGTTACTTTATTGCACGCAAAAATAAAGAATTCCAAAAAAAAAGAAAACCAATCATGGTGTTTCGTTGTTTTTGTTTTCACTGCAGCCATTTTCTACTAGTTCTCCAATTACATTTGCAAGGCCACAGGCAGCCGCCATTTTGATTCTTTCCCTTACTCCATCATGTCCAGCTTTTCTGTCTTCATAAATGGTCCATCAGTGACCCGGATTGCATTTCTGCCCATTATGATTGGCAAACTCTCAAAACAGTACTATTTTAAAATTTTGGAAGACTTCTATTTTTTTCTCTTTAATTAAATTCACAATTCAAGCACTATAAGCACTGCAGCCCCCTGTAGGGTGTATGGTGGCAGCTGGGCTGTAGCAACCCTCCCAGAGTATGTAGTATGCCCGTTTAAACCTAAATAAATAAAATGCAAACATAACTCACCTTTATTTTAGTTTAAAAACTGAAATTTACCGTTGAATCCCCACACTGACCCAGGTGTGCCTGCCCAAGTCATTTCATTTTAAACTCGTTAAATGTTCTCTCAATTTACTTCTACCTTGAATCCACTTTAGACGACCCTTCCTTTAGTGAATAAACCACCAAGTGTGAAGTATTACACTAGACTCAAATTAGAAGAGATTATGAAGACCTAGTTATTATGCAACAACTTGTGTCAATGCTGATTGTTTATGTTTTCAGTTGTTATCAATATACAATTCTTTTTCAGAATCTAACTAAATGTTTTATTTGGGTTTTTTCAGAATATTATGAACCTTAAGTTATTGCCATGAAAGTGTAGGGGCAATTTAAAGCTATGGGCTTCCTTCCTGGTTATAATTTCACAGTTTTAATTGACTTCATACAACCATGGTCATTGTCACATACGTTTTCTCTGCCAAGGCTTCTCAAATAGAGATTTGCTAACTGACCAGTTCCCTTTTGTGACATCAAGTACATACAGAGCTCTCACAAATTCCTAAACACCTTAGTAACGTGTTGCCAAATTGAGCCCTGCAAATTCAGCTTTGAAGATCTGTCTCTCCCGAGGTCCACTTGGATCTGAGAATAGCTAAGCTAGCTGGAGACTTTGAGTCACACTCAAACTGTTTCAGGATTTATTTGCCTGTTTTACTTAGTGATTGGATCAGAGTGTTTTGGGGAGAATTAGCAGTTAAGGTTTTCTGTGTTCCTCCAGATAAAAAGTAGAAAAACAGATAAACATTTACTAATCAAAGCTGAATTCTGTAAGCACCAAGTTACAAAGCACAGCAGGCTCCTTGTTTGCAAAATGCATTGTATAGGACTCATTTTCATTGATCATAAATAGCACCATGAGTGATTATTTGTACAGAGAACCCTAAGTAGAGACTCTCAATGCGTTAACCATTACAGCTCATTGTAATGGCCATACTGTGTGGAAATTCTTTTAAATTCTTCTTATTGCAATAATTAAGGAGTGCAAGGACTCCATCCACCCCTTACATTTGACCTCAATGTCGTGCATGCTCATTCATAATGTTTTACCAACTGACAGGCTAAGCCAGGAGCCAGTGAAGCAAACCACCCAAGGACACCTGGACAGGGGTGTGCCCACCTAAAAATTGGCAAGTCAATTGGTATGCCAATTAAGCAGGCCAGCCCACTAATGGCGGGCCAGGATGTTTCGAGCCCCTTTGCATGGTCGTAGTGCCCTGAGTGTAGCGTAGGCATGTGTAACGATGATTTCATGCTACAATTTCTAAGGACATTTCAAAAAGTGGGACAATAGGGAACGAAGTTAGAATGGCAGGAAAGGATATTGATATCAAGGTTGCCCCACTGAAATCGGGACTGTTGAGAGGTCTGCTCCATGAGTAATCTGTGCACTTGGAAGGGATGAGTGTACGTTTCCTACCTGTCTCTTTCACTTGTGTTGAGAGCGCGCATGCACATCACTAACCGACTCGTTGCTCGGAACTAGTCTTTGTTATGTGTTTGCACCCACAGGGTACAGCTCATACAGGTGAAGGAGACTTTTCAGAAAAGCATGCGCATGCTTCATGTATACTTAATTGTTCAGTGCGGACAGTTAGACTGCTAGCTGATTTCAACATTACGAGTTGTGATTGACCCAAATACTAGATGTTTTTACAGTTTCCACTTTTCTGTGAGTTCCATTGAATATGCAGCTCAGTGTTCCTATCTGGTACGGAATAATATTCTATAAATAAAGAATGATAGGAGTCGTTAGCTGTCAGGAGTACTGCACGCTTTGATTTGATTGGTTTGTGGATCCTGGCAGACGATTTCATCACGGCGTCTGGCGGCATACAGGTGTACATGTAGGTGCAGTCTATCTCCTTCCGTATTAATTCTGAATGAATAATTGATATTTTTTCAGTCTGGCTTTTTAATAAAATATTTGAGATGGCTCTTGTGATGTCTGAGAAGGCATTCGACCAGATTTTTGTCTCCGGTGCTGTCTCAACACAGCATCAAATGTAACACAAATACAGAACTTCAAGGAAAAAAATATTTCATTTTTGGAAAGGCAAACCATTATGTTTAATATGAATAGAGTTCTGTCCAATCCGCAATTAGGTCTCGATATCATTCCACTGTACGTCTTGTCTCTCTGTCTATATTTGCCCTATGTCTCAATAAGGTTAACCTTATTGTTTGTAAACTACTTTCCCCATGACACGCAGCCAGCAAAATCGTAGTAGGAGTCAGTGAAAAATTGCTTGTGACTCTCTCAGCCAGCCGCTGAGAATGATGGGAGTTGCAGTTGTTTATTCACAGAGAGTTATAGGTAAATACATTGAAGGAAATGCTCAGTACACACCAGGGCAGGCTGTGTGTCTTTACTTTGTGCACACTTTGCGCTTGCAGCTCTTAGGGGGTTAAAGTTGAGGCCTGTGCTATTTTTTCAGGCCTTTCACGCTGTTGTCACATGCGGCCGGTGCGTTCTGCGAAATGAGCACTAATTTGAGAGGATCATTTGGAAGTCAGAGGCATGCCCTGAATTTCAATGTACGAACACGGAGAGCAGTGCCAAGCTGGCACCAATCCACATATTCAAGGGTAAACATGAACCTCCCGGGAGGCTTCAGATGGAGGCATCAATACGAATGTAGTCAAAGTCTGACTGGCTGATGAACAGCAGAATCCCCCACTGAAGCAGCAGCTTTGAGAGCAGAAAAACGGAGGCCATTTTAACCCCTTCCTGCTGGCATCACAGGGTGCCCTCCCTCCGGCTCCCTTTAATGTTACAACACGTCCCCATCATCGCCACACACAGGCAAACACGCTGATAACGCAGTGTCTGCACCTCCTGAGTCCTGCCATTACTCCCAGCTGTCTCCTGGGGGTGTATTTTCTATACAGCGGTTTGCGTTGAGATGATATACCTTATTTGCAACGTCTTGGCAAAAGTAACTGATTGGAGTTTTTTTTCTATTATTTTGTTTGTAAGCTTTGCTCATTTGGCTTTAATTTCACAATTGTCAACACCCCCAGTTCACTATTTAGTGGCTATAATCCCTTGGCACACAAACAGCGTCATTATCTTTCACGGAACCAACGTTATTAGTGTTGCCAGGGCAACCATGCACAGACTCGAAGAGTCCCTTTGGCACCAGTTATGTATATACACTGCGCACTTACCTTTTTAGTTCTGAATACTTCCCACCCCTATACTCCCCCACCCACCCCCTCCCCGCTCACTTAATAACCATACTTATTGAGGTTTTTATAGCATGTGGGAACATATCTGGCTCTTTTTTTTGTGTTGTGATGATTCCTCCCCATGTTTGCAAACCTGCTAGGTGCTAGTTAATCAATATTTGCAATCAGTCATCCTAATTAAAATGCAAATGTTAATCACAAAGAATAAAGGACGGGACTGCTGTGAAGGCAAATACGTTTTAGCACTAATAATATTTTTTTTTTTTAGATTTTATCAGTATTTTTTAGACAATGTATTTTACAAGA
This sequence comes from Pelobates fuscus, assembly GCF_036172605.1. Classification (NCBI taxonomy): domain Eukaryota; kingdom Metazoa; phylum Chordata; class Amphibia; order Anura; family Pelobatidae; genus Pelobates; species Pelobates fuscus. The sequence continues at coordinate 15,902,610 of NC_086319.1, forward strand.
CCGGTGACGTTAGTTAGCATATTGTCTTACAGTCCAAAAATGCTAAAAGCGCTGATTTGCAGAGGACTTTTGACTCCGTTAAATTCCACGCTATGTAGTTATGCACACTATGTAGTCCCATGCAGAAATGAGCAAAAACATTAAGCTTAAATTTGTGTTCATCTCCAAATATCCTTATAAATACCTGTCAAATAATTAAAACATAAATGTACAATTCAGTAGTTCGACGGTTTCTTTGTCCCCGTTTTTCCAGAATTAACACATCGTGCCAATAAGGCTTGGCAGTCACCGCCAGACATGTAATGTTTTACTTAGGCTTTCGTGATGGCTGAAAGTTGGATGGCTGAAGAGGTTTGTCATCTGCATTACCCACGATGCTTAGCCAGCCTTTAAGCGAAAATCTTTGGAAATGGCTGGTTGAGCTGTACATCTGCTGAATTATAACTCGCTGCTTTCAGAACACAGACGCAAACTGCATTAAAACTCAATTTTTCAGTCTGAATGCTATCTCTGTGGTGCTCAGATGGGAGCAGGGAGCTTAACACCATTTAGAATAGGGGGTAATGGCTGCCATCCAGTTGTGTTGTGTCCAGCATGGTCATTTTGAATGTTGTGGTGAATGCTTTGTGCAGTAACAATGTGCTCTGAATAATGATTGGGTTTTCGGAGCTAAGTATTTTATTTCTTTCTGTGTATACCCCAGCTTTTGTTTCGGGCTTCCATCTGGCTACTGTCTGGGTTATAACCTGTTTATTTCCTTACAGATTTACCTGCTGGTATTCTTAGTATCGTTTTTATTTTCTATTAATATTATCTACTATAACAATGATGTGGTTATTACTTGTCCATCAGCGCCAAAAAGTTTAATCAATACAGGTTACCGTGTAGTGCATAAAGCACATTGAATCACAATTTTTTTTTTTTTATAATCGCCCAATGGACTTTATGAAAAAAGTAAAAGATTCTTTCAGTAAATTCCTATCCTTGCTATCCTAACCAGTCCCTTTATTTTGTTCACCTGTATCACCTGTCCAAAGCAGTTAAAATCTGGACTGGACTTTCATTGTGTCCAAGGTAAAATTTCTGGAATGCCTTAACTGCAAACCATGGCTATCGCAACCCTTGACCAACATCAAACCATGGCCATCGTAGCCCTTGGCCAACATCAAACCATGGCCCTCGCAGCCCTTGACCAACATCAAACCATGGCCATCGCAGCCCTTGACCAACATCAAACCATGGCCCTCGCAGCCCTTGACCAACATCAAACCATGGCCATCGCAGCCCTTGACCAACATCAAACCATGGCCCTCGCAGCCCTTGACCAACATCAAACCATGGCCCTCGCAGCCCTTGACCAACATCAAACCATGGCCCTCGCAGCCCTTGACCAACATCAAACCATGGCCCTCGCAGCCCTTGACCAACATCAAACCATGGCCATCGCAGCCCTTGACCAACATCAAACCATGGCCCTCGCAGCCCTTGACCAACATCAAACCATGGCCATCGCAGCCCTTGACCAACATCAAACCATGGCCATCGCTGCCCACCGGGCCTGCAGAAGAAGTATGGTGTAACAACGCAGTGAGTGTGTCTATTTAGGTGGGGAGACAGCCCTAACCCTCCAAACAGTTTTGATTTTGATGAGACAGTTCCTGTTTTAGGGCCCTATCCTGACTTTCTTCAATGGTGTCCCACTTTTAGGGGAAACAAGGAATCTGTCCTCAAAAACCGTAGCTCAAGTGAATTATTAGACGCCCTGCACTCAGGCACTGCGACCCTGCAGGGAGCACTGAAACCACACTCTCTGCATGGATCCACCCCACTATAAACTGTGCTAAAACAATCAGCTGTAATAATACAATGAGCTCTAGTATTACAATGAGCTGTAATAATACAATGAGCTGTAATAATACAATGAGCTGTAATAATGAAATGAGCTGTAATGATACAATGAGCTGTAATAATGAAATGAGCTATAATAATACAATGAGCTGTAATAATACACTGAGCTGTAATAATGCAATGAGCTGTAATAATACAATGAGCTGTGATGATACAATATGGTGTAATAATACAATGAGCTGTAATGATACAATAAGCTGTAATAATACAATAAGCTGTAATGATACAATATGGTGTAATAATACAATGAGCTGTAATAATACAATATGCTGTAATAATGCAATGAGCTGTAATGATACAATACGCTGTAATGATACAATATGGTTTAATAATACAATAAGCTGTAAAGATACAATACGCTGTAATAATACAATAAGCTGTAAAGATACAATACGCTGTGGTTTGATGGTACTTACCATGTCCCTTTAAGCAATGTACTCTAGTTTTGTACATAACAAATCCACAAGGCATTTAGAGAGAAACTGTTGTGTCTATGTTTTATTGTAATGTTCTGTATAGTTATTACTATGAATTACATATTTGAGTATGTGACAATGTAAACGTTATTTCAATACCATGTGTAAATTCTCCCAGTATTATTACCAGTACACCACCAGCCACCATCTTGTCTTCTGGGCAGGACGAGGACATGATACATGTCTAAGTTTAATCAATGCAGGAAGCAGTATAGTGCTGGAGAGACAGGGAGATTTTGCAATGCGTGTCAGGTCCTCTGTAAGGCTCCGAGGCATTACACGACTTGCTCTGGGTACACATTACCTTTCAGAGAACAACCGATTTGGTAGTTGTTGAGATAACCTTGTCTGACCTACGTAATCTGCAACAGGTCACATCCTGGATATGCTGGGACATATTGTGTTTATGAAGGATGTATTGTGTGTGTATGTGGGTCAGTTTGTGAGTAAGGGATACAATGTGTGTGTAGGGGTACAGTGTGTGCGCAAAGGGTACAGTCTGTGCATGAGGGGTACAGTGTGTGGGGGGTCAGGTTGTGTGAGGGTTAGTGTGTGTGTATGTGGGGCAGTTTGTGAGTAAGGGATACAATGTGTGTGTAGGGGTACAATGTGGGAGGGGGTACAGCACTAATCCCTGATGGTCCGGTGGAGAAGTACTGGCGGTCCTAGTGGTGAGAGTGAACTCTATCCTGCAGCTCAGGCTAGAGTTTACTGTTGCGAGGTTTGGAGTGTTGCCATGGTAACCATGGCAATGCTCCGAGCTCGGGAGAGGAGAACCCGGCGGAGCTGCAGCTCCCCTGCCGGCTGCCAGCATTACAGTGCTAGCAGGCCGGTGAAGGTGATCACTGATCTCCCCTCCGGTCCAGCAGAGCCGGCAGGGGAGAGGGAGGCACGGTTCCAGGTGCTATGATCATAGCACCCGGAACATATCTTGCGGTGCCCCTGTGTGCCCGTCACGGCATCCTATTTTGGGAACCGCTGGGCCAGAGACTGTTTGTCACTAGCAGCCTTGAGTGCCATAGGTTGCTGACCCCTGTTCTAAACTATATTTTAGTTGTATAAATTGTTATGAGAAAGTCACCTAGAATTTCTCAGAGAAGCCCCGCACCTGGCCACACACCGGCTCACACCCCTACATTGAAAGTGCCCGTCTTTGTATATTGTACAGGGTTAATCACAAAATTGTCTGGACTTCAAAGTACAATTCAGATTTCAGGCCATAATTCCTCAATTTAGAGAATTTCTGGCTTAAAACGTGAATTTCAGCTTAACATCATATTGAATTCCAGACAATTCTCATTTCAGTGGTTAACTTTAAATAATATGTTTTAAAGAACACAATTTAATAACTAAGAATATCCATTCAGTGTATGTTAGAAAGGAGTTATTTTCGGACTTGTAAATGGTTTAAGGAATGTTGCATTTCAGTCGACCGTTTCAGTGTAACGCGATAGGCCCACATTTTTTCGTGACATAATTCTTTTAAAAATCCTAACGTCAAATTGCAAGTGTTCTTTAATGGTTTATGCTCCTGGAAATGTGAAACCAATGGATTAAATCAGTTTTAATTTGTTTCCAGCTTCCATGCTACTGAAAATGTCTAGAGACACCATCAGCCCCTATCCTCACACTTACCTGCTACGTGTGACCGAAGTATTTACCGAGTTCTTTACAGACAACTCAGATTCATTTCCTTTAGAGGTTTTTCGTTCACTTTGCTGCCAAACTATTGCTTTGTTCACATTTCTCGATCTGGACACCAACAGCTTCCCTGTCAGGGACGGACTGAGAGCCTTTGGGGCCCCCGGGCAAAATTAGATTGCATTCGATTATTAATATTATTATTTTATTATTTATATAGCGCCATCAGATTCCGTAGAGCTGTACAATGGGTGGAATAACAGACATGTAATTGTGACCAGACAACTGGACGTACAGGAACAGAGAGATGGAGGGTAAATGTTAAATATAACAGTGTGAAGACCTGTGTATCAATGCATGTTTGTATTTGAGTCTGTGTGAATGCACGTGTGCATGTCTGCACGATACATGTGCTTTTTTGTGTATAGTGTCAGTGTGAATGCATCTAACATTTTAATTTTAGAATTTGGATTTATTTAGTAAATTACTCTAAATATTGTCTCTCCCCTTGTCATAGCGTGTGCTGGCTGCATGTGTTGTGTGCTGCCTGTATGTAATGTATGTAATGTGTATGTGCTGCCTGTATGGACTGTGTGTGGAGGGGTGGCTGGATTTTTAGAGTAATTTAATTCAGACTTTTATTCTCTACAATGTGAGTGTTTTATGCAAATATAAACAATACTTGTAATAAATGCACATGTAATTATTAATATAATACATGTGTTAATATACATGTGTTTACATATATATGCATAATACTCTCAAAAAATTCAAGTATAAATTGTTTCATTTAATCAAACATTGTACCTATTCACCAACACATATACTTTCTTTGGCATACACACGGCAACACACAATCACTGACCCACACACTGTTATTCTGTCACAATCACTGACCCACACACTGCTATTCTCACACAATCACTGACTCACACACTGCTATTTTGACACAATCGCTGAGTGTGTGTTGGTTTGGCAGATGATGCTCTCTTGGTACATTACATTGGTTTGGTAGATGATGCTGGCTCTGTAGATGATGATCTCTTGGTATATTACATTGGTTTGGTAGATGATACTCTCTTGGTACATTACATTGGTTTAGTAGATGATGCTGGCTCAGTAGATGATGCTCTCTTGGCACATTACATTAGTTTGGTAGATGATACTTTCTCAGTAGATGACGCTGGCCCAAAAGATGGTTCTGGCTTGGTAGATAAGGTTGGTTTGGTGGATGATGTCCTCTTGGTAGACGACATTGGCGGAAGATGAGGCTGGCTCCGTAGATGATGCTCTCTTGGTACATTACATTGGTTTGGTAGATGATGCTGGCTCTATAGATGTTCTCTTGGTACATTACATTGGTTTAGTAGATGATGCTCTCTTGGTACATTACATTGGTTTAGTAGATGATGCTGGCTCAGTAGATGATGCTCTCTTGGTACATTACATTAGTTTGGTAGATGATACTTTCTCAGTAGATGACGCTGGCCCAAAATATGGTTCTGGCTTGGTAGATAAGGTTGGTTTGGTGGATGATGTCCTCTTGGTAGACGACATTGGCGGAAGATGAGGCTGGCTCCGTAGATGATGCTCTCTTGGCACATTACATTGGTTTGGTAGATGATGCTGATGCTGTCTTCGTACATTAATTGGTTTAGTAGATGATGCTCTCTTGGTACATTACATTGGTTTAGTAGATAATGCTGGCTCCATAGGTGATGCTCTCTTCGTACATTACATGGGTTTGGTAGAAGATGCTTACTCAGTAGATGATGCTGGCCCGATAGATTATTCTGTCTTGGTAGATTATGTTGGTTTGGTGGATGATGTCATCTTGATAGATGACATTGGCTCGAAAGATGAGGCTGGCCTAGTAGATGATGCTGGTTCAGTAGATGACACTGGCTTGGTAGACATCAGTCACAGCTACCCGCACATACTACTTACAGCTACCCATATCATTTACTCCACACATCATGCACTGCCCTACAAATCACTCTCAGATATCCACATCATACACGGATTGCCCCATACATAATACATACAGCCACCTCATACACAGTCAAAATATATACATCACACAGCTATCATAACCACTGCAGTGGATAGTGTTTGTGATTAATGGCATCTTACCTGGCTCCACTGGTGTTCTCTGGACGCTGCCTGCTCTTTCAATGCGTCCTTTTATATGCGTCTCATTTTGGGTCCGAATTACGCATTCCCCAGACAAAATCCAGCGTGGTCCATTGACCTCAAGGATCAGCCTTGTACAGTTTTGTGTGGGCCATGAGTAATCTGGAACTCTAGGATGAATAAGACATAAGCCCTGCCTGTTTATACTCACCTGTTCCACTCATTGTTGCCCTGTTGTGATACTTGTTAGCCTAATAACGCATTCTTGTAATTCAGTTTCTTTGGTGTCCGACGCTTGACTTGCTTATCATTACTCCTGAATTTTGTACTCCTTAGACCTTGGCTTATTTAACAGTTTTATCTATTTTCTCCTATCCTTGACATTGCCTATTGCTCTGACTCTATCCACCATTAACCCGGCCACTCTCAGGACCAGCAACTAGTCTCTGCTTTGTCGTGTTTTTGGTCAGTGGGATTTGGTTCCTACCACGTTCCGACAATAGCCAGCAAGATTTTTTGTCAAGGGGCATGGAATGTTAGGAGTATTAAGCAACGTTTGCTGTGGGATGGTGGGAAGAAAAGAAGTGATAGTGAGATGGAGTAGAGGGGAAATCTGAATAGTTTGTCATAAAACAGGAATGGAAAAAACCTGGTTTAAAGAAATTTCCATTTGTGTTTTTGGAAGATTTAATATATTGGGAGAGGCTGAAATAGAACGTTAGAAATACAGGTTTGGAGTCAGGGATTCTATTAATTTCCTTAACAGATATATCCAAAGGATGTCAGAAAGCAGAAATAGAAGATGAAATGCAGCTAAGTTCTCAGGAAACGTTAAAAAATTTTCTTGAAGGACGTTCGATTTTTGTAAAATGTTAGAGGGAAGAGTAAAAGCAGACATAGTGAGCTTAACGCAGGAAGACTCTGTGAGCCTCAGATAGACAGGACAGCTTAAAACAGGAGAGTAAGATGTAGTAAGAAAAAACTGAGGTTATGGATGGAATCAGATTTATTATACACCAATCATGAATTCCGGAGAGAACTGACAGTTTAAGGTGGCACTACTGAGATTATGGTTCATAGCAGTGAGGATTTAGCGTTGAAGAAAGAAGACTGAGCTAGTTATAGGGTCATGGAGGGGAGGAGATCTGTTGTACAGCTAGAAGCATGAGAAGTAAGGTGTACTCGTCATTAAGTCTTTTTTATCACTGACTTGCAATAATATTACCAAAGTGCCATTTTACAGCATCAAAGGTATTTTTTTTTGGGGGGGGGGGAGGGGGGGGTGAGGCATATTTACATGTTTTTGTTTATTTAGTTACTGATACAGTCGCTGTGCAGTTAAGTTTTTAAATATATCAGAAGATATATTCGACACAGTTACAGAAGCAAAATATTCAGGTTACCTCCACGTGCCTGTGATGTGAGCCAATAGCACCGACCGGAACGCCTTAGAACCTTCACGGCAGAATGTTGCCTGGGCATATTGAATGTTTGAAGCAGCTCCAGAGAAAAATGTCTGGTGAACTTTTAGAAACAGACCATTACGAGAAGACCTCGCTCTCAATTCTCAGGCAAGGTCTATTTCACACAATTTAGTTTTACGATACTGTTCAAAGTCACTTAGTATGACGTTATCCTCTTATGGCTGAAAAATGCCTCGGAGGACTAATATATCCGCCATTGAAAAAAAATAAATGCATATAACAGTCCTAATATTTTGTTTTCCTTTGTAATTAGTGCGTGAGATGTAGTGTTTGCTGGCGTGCTTCTATACTGAGCAGTTTCTGATCTTAAACCTGAATTTATTACATATATGTCAATCAATAGCTTTTCTTATTGTTTATTTGCAGTAGTTATGTTCTTTCTTAAAAATAAGTTTAAATATGGTTAGCTCAAGTCATGATGTTCTTTAAATTTGGGCAAAATAACAACATTTTAGCGCTATATAAATGGCAATAATGTTGGCGCTATATAAATGGCAATAATAATAATAATAATAATAATAATAATAGATGGAATAATTTCTTTGAAAAAACACTGTTTTGGTCAGGATAACCCTTCCGCTCATGAACCCCCAACACCTCCTCCCCTCCACCCCAAATATTGCCAATTATTTTGAAAAAAAATCGAAAAACTCACCTTGATCCAATGCTGAGGCCAAGTACTCCCTGCAGTGTGATCCTCCTCCTCCAATCTCACTCCCATTCACTTAGGATAGAATGGGAAACGTAGGATAGAATGGGTAACGTAGGATATAATTGGTAATGTAGGATAGAATTGGTAACATATAATAGAATGGGTAACGTAGGATAGAATGGGTCAAATTAGAATGGGTACCAGGACATAGTGAGTAATGTAGGAAAGAATGGGTAACGTAGGATAGAATGGGTCAAATTAGAATGGGTACCAGGACATAGTGAGTAATGTAGGAAAGAATGGGTAACGTAGGATAGAATGGGTCAAATTAGAATGGGTACCAGGACATAGTGAGTAATGTAGGAAAGAATGGGTAACGTAGGATAGAATGGGTCAAATTAGAATGGGTACCAGGACATAGTGAGTAATGTAGGAAAGAATGGGTAACGTAGGATAGAATGGGTCAAATTAGAATGGGTACCAGGACATAGTGAGTAATGTAGGAAAGAATGGGTAACGTAGGATAGAATGGGTCAAATTAGAATGGGTACCAGGACATAGTGAGTAATGTAGGAAAGAATGGGTAACGTAGGATAGAATGGGTCAAATTAGAATGGGTACCAGGACATAGTGAGTAATGTAGGAAAGAATGGGTAACGTAGGATAGAATGGGTCAAATTAGAATGGGTACCAGGACATAGTGAGTAATGTAGGAAAGAATGGGTAACGTAGGATAGGATGGGTCAAATTAGAATGGGTACCAGGACATAGTGAGTAATGTAGGAAAGAATGGGTAACGTAGGATAGAATGGGTCAAATTAGAATGGGTACCAGGACATAGTGAGTAATGTAGGAAAGAATGGGTAACGTAGGATAGGATGGGTCAAATTAGAATGGGTACCAGGACATAGTGAGTAATGTAGGAAAGAATGGGTAACGTAGGATAGAATGGGTCAAATTAGAATGGGTACCAGGACATAGTGAGTAATGTAGGAAAGAATGGGTAACGTAGGATAGAATGGGTCAAATTAGAACAGGTACCAGGACATAGTGAGAGTAATGTAGGAAAGAATGGGTAACGTAGGATAGGATGAGTAATGTACTAAGGAATTATACAGTAAGGGGAGAAAAGTGGTACTGATAACAAGATGGCAGGATGGATAGAAGTAAAGGTTGTAGCAGAGGAAGTAAAGAACCTGGTAGGAGAAGGTGGACTTTAAAAGTAACAGAATTGCAGAAAATAGATGAAGGTTGAAAGAAAGAGACAATAACAAGGAGAAGTGGAAAGTTGGAGGAGACAGTTGGAGGAAATGTCAAAGAGTAGTCATAAGATGATCTAGAGGGTATGGTGGTTATGAAAGCATAATGGCAGACAGTAGATGGAAGTTAAAAGAAGGAGACTGGCAAGAAAGAGGTTTTAAATTAAAAGAAATAAAAGTGTGGTTTGTTTTTCTTTTACTTCACCATGGAACACACAGTATATTGTGCTGTCTGTTAGAAAGGGCACCTTGTCAAACATCCATCTGCTTGCAAGCTTGATGAGTACAGTAATGGCTGTGCATGTCATGTGAGACATGGGGGTGGTAGATATCAGTACATCTCAGGGACTTCTGACGGCCCAGCTGCTTCCATGCGGGTACGCTAATGGGGTGTATCACGTGATATACAGAGAATTATGGTGTCAATTGGCATTTTAGTGATCTCTGACAGTCCATCTCCTTCCCTGCGACCATAATTTACGGACATGTACATTCTGGAAGACACAGAGACTTCAGGTGTCAATATGTCACATGGACAGTCTGACTGCCGTACGTTAAACTGCTTGGGTACTCGGCCAGAGAGATACTGCAAACAACTACTCCTTTTATGCTCAGCCAAGGGGGTTGTAAAGACATTCACACAATGTACTAAAAGGTGCCAATGTTTTGTTGGTAAATACGTGACCGGTACAATCGAAAAGGCACTGGTGGCAATCCTGCTGCCAATATACAGACATTTTAGTCTCTGTTCTACAGGAAATTCCAGAAAGAGTTCCTTGAGCAGACTTGTGTCTAAGTTGACTTTTTTTATTCCGCTTGCGGCATTTTACATTCTCCACAACGAAAATATCTCTTTTTTTTATTTTCTATTTTTGTGTGATATATACAGGTATCAGTTTATGAATATTTTGCTTTGGAGGACAGATCTTGGCTATCAAGACGTTTGCGTAATTCGGTGCAATTGTACCACATTTGGATCTATGTTTTATTACCTCTGCTGCTCTGGTGGGTTCCATGCAGATCGCGCTGGTAGCATTTTATCTGAAGATCTCATGTCTTTCATGTAATATACTCATCTTTGCGATGTAACAGGTGAATGTGTTGTGTGGAAAAAGACCTACCAGACACTATCACTAAATGCCGCATAAGGTGTTGCAGTATTTACAGCAAGAACTTCCGCTGGGTGGTCTCTGACCGGATTCTGAAAAATAATATGGATTTAACTTTTATTAGCTCAAATAATGCAGTCGTTGTTCAGTGATTCATGTTATTACAGCACAGTAATACATTATTAACACACAGTGATGTTACACCACTCACTATACATGCTGTGCATCGACTCCCCGACCTCTTGTTTATCACAATTTTAATAACTTAATAATTATGTCGGGAAAGATATTGACATTTAGCTGGTGCTAGTTTCCAGATGCATCATGTCACTTATTGTGTCGACTTTAAAATTAAGAGACTGAGTTGACCATGTTAGGATTTAAACCTGTGACAGCAAAGATAGTGCAGCTGGAACCCTATCTAATTTGCTGTCTCACTTGAAAATAAATGACTCAGAATGTACTGGTCAAAAAAACACACCACCTTCCAAATAATATAAAAACATAGAAAGAAATCACTATTTAGTAGATATAACCCCTGAGAAAACATGCATGCACTTAATTATGTGTTTTTTCATTGTGGGTACATCTAAAAAAATGCTCGCAAAAGCTGCAGTTCTCTTGTCTGCAGCCTTTGCAAGACCTCCCCTTCTAACCCCGCCCAGACTTTCTGTGTCTGTCCAATCACAGACTTCCCAGCGCAGCTCAATGAGAAGTCTTTGCAAGACAAACTCAAAAGGCAGCAATTACCCAGAGCATCTATCTCCAGTAACAGGTTTGGTTGTCTGGGTGTAACAAGGTTTCTACTGAAATTTGCACGTTTTACAAAATTTTGAAAAAAGAGGAAACACTTTTCACTTATAAAGCACTCAGCAAGATAAAGTAGATATTTGGAGCAACGGCCGCGCACGGGCATTAGACCTCTCTATTCAATGCTTTCCTATGGGGATTCCGGCTACGGACACTAGATAGAAAGCCACTAAAAGAAGACTTAACCCTGCAAGGTAATTACTGCAGTTTATAAAAACTCTTGCAGGGTTAAGGGTGATGGGCAGAAGTGGTCTGGGTGCCTGGAGTGTCCCTTTAAGCCATAATATTTTCCCTTTGGTTACTCGGTTGTTTTGGTCCCCATTTGGCAGTGCACAGGTTAACAGGAACGCCGGAAGGCCCGTGGCACGGTAAGACGCACTGTGTCAGCCTGAGCTCAGCGTGGCGTCTCCTTTTCTGATGTGTGTGAAAGACTCCTCCTTATCGGTGCAGGAACTAAATAAATGCAGAAAGCTGTTTGTTTCCTTGACAACTCGCTTGTGACTCTTTTCACTAACGTCCTCCATCTTGTTTATTCTTTTCAGGCCTTTGCACTAATGATATGATTGTATCCTCCTCTCTCCCTGCCCCTCTCCCCTGCTGTAAATGAACAGCGGATATAAGACAGATACTTCCTATTGCTCCACAGACCTGGCTTTCATTTTGGTATCATTAGTGTTAGTTTGGAGCTTGTAGACACACACACACACACACACTCACACACACTCTTTCACACACTCTCACAGACACACACACACACTCACAGACACACACACTCACACACACTCACTCACACACACACTCTCACAGACACACACACTCACAGACACACACACACTCTCACAGACACACACACTCATACACACGCACACACACACACACGTGTATCCGTTGTGCTTCGCCCAGATAGTAACTTTGAGGTTAGGAGATAAAGTAATGTTGCGGCCTGAGCCGCAGTTTATGCTCCGAGGGTGACGTAGTCTTCTAGATCCCATACATAACCAGCACGAGTGTTGAAAGCAGAGTAAATGCAGAGAATGGAAGTTCACAAGGGTACCTTGCATTATCCACTAGGTAACCTTCAGCAGATGTTGTGGACTACATATCCCATGATGCTTTGCCAGCATTATGGCTGAAAGAGCATTATGGGAGATATAGTCCACTACATCCGGTGTGCTGATGATATACATGCTTTGTTTTTATTTGTTTTGGCAGTAACTTGTAACTTCACTCATAGAAACATAGAATGTGACGGCAGATAAGAACCATTCGGCCCATCTAGTCTGCCCAATGTTCTAAATACTTTCATTTGTCCCTAACCTTATCTTATAGTTAGGATAGCCTTATGCCTATCCCATGCATGCTTAAACTCCTTCACTCTGTTCACCTCTACCACTTCAGCTGGAAGGCTATTCCATGCATCCACTACCCTCTCAGTAAAGTAATACTTCCGGATATTATTTTTAAACCTTTGCTCCTCTAATTTAAGACTATGTCCTCTTGTTGTGGTAGTTTTTCTTCTTTTAAATATAGTCTCCTCCTTTACGGTGTTGATTCCCTTTATGTATTTAAATGTTTCTATCATATCCCCCCTGTCTCGTCTTTCCTCCAAGCTATACATGTTAAGATCCTTTAAAGGGACCCTCCAGTGCCAGGAAAACGATCCGTTTTCCTGGCACTGGAGGGTCCCTCTCCCTCCCACCCCCCAATCCCCAGTTGCTGAAGGGGTGAAAACCCCTTCAGTGACTTACCAGAGGCAGCGACATGTCCCACGTCGCTGCTTCCTCCTCCCACGCCGCTCCTCCTTCTGCTTACGTCGGCCGGTGGGCGAGACTGATCTCGCCCGCCGGCCGAGGAGACCTAATGCGCATGCGCGGCAATGCGGCGCATGCGCATTAGCGCACCCCATAGGAAAGCATTGAAAATGAATTTCAATGCTTCCCTATGGAGAATAGAGCGATGCTGGAGGTCCTCACACAGCGTGAGGACGTCCAGCGACGCTCTAGCACAGAAAACCTGTGCTATAGAGCAGGAAGTTCCCTCTAGTGGCTGTCTAATAGACAGCCACTAGAGGAGGAGTTAACCCTGCAAGGTAATTATTGCAGTTTAAATAAAAATGCAATAATTACACTTGCAGGGTTAAGGGTAGTGGGAGTTGGCACCCAGACCACTCCAATGGGCAGAAGTGGTCTGGGTGCCTGGAGTGTCCCTTTAACCTTTCCTGGTAAGTGTTATCCTGCAATCTATGAACCAGTTTAGTAGCCCTTCTCTGAACTCTCTCTAAGGTATCAATATCCTTCTGGAGATACGGTCTCCAGTACTGCGTACAATACTCCAAATGAGGTCTCACCAGTGTTCTGTACAATGGCATGAGCACTTCCCTCTTTCTACTGCTAATACCTCTCCCTATACAACCAAGCATTCTGCTAGCATTTCCTGCTGCTCTATTACATTGTCTGCCTACCTTTAAGTCATCTGAAATAATCACCCCTAAATCCCTTTCCTCAGATGTTGAGGTTAGTAGAGTATCAAATATTCTATACTCTGCCCTTGGGTTTTTTGTCCAAGGTGCATTATCTTGCACTTATCCACATGAAATGTCAGCTGTCATAACTCTGACCATTTTTCTAGTTTACCTGGCCCTACTCTGGTTACTCTGGCCTTAAACGGACACCCCAGGATCCAAAACAACTATTCTAAATGAAGTTTTATGTCAAGGGATTGAACCATTCTCAACCGGTTGCCTGCAGCGTCGATGTCCACTCCCCCAGGCGGCATCCAGAATCTGAATTTTCTGATTAAGGCATCTCGGGGACGGGGGGAGGGGTGTCCTGGGGCGCCGCTAATTGGCTAAAAGCGATCAGCTGATGCTCTCAGCCAATCAGTGTCTCCCCATTCACAAAACTGGCTTGGAAAAGGTTAATTATTTCTGTGTTTGAAAGTAGATACCTGGAATAGCCTTCCAGTGGAAACCGTAAACACTAACAGCAATATAGAAAGGGTTGTAGGTACCTGGAAAACACAAGCGCAGATAAAGGGGTGCAATCCCGCCCCATTTCCCCACGGCTCTGATACAGGCCTCTGTCTCCACCCCATGCACGCAGGCATACTTTCTCCTCCATGGCCAAAGGTAACGCTCAGGAATTTGGAAATAAATACATTTTTAATGGTTATTTATTTATTAAATTATCCCCTCTCTAATGCCCCATCACAGCTCCTACCCATGTCTGCTCCTGTCCCCCACCACAGCCACTATCCCCTATTTTTACTAAAGCCCCTATTACTTTCCAATCACTACAACCCTCATTACCCCCTGCACCCACTATAGCCTCACTGGTTTTCACTGTGGTATCTTTTGTGCCCCTCCTTTGTAATGTTCCAAGAGTCGCTACTGCTGGAAACGCTTTCCAGTTGAAACACTAAAGGCTAACAATGATATACAAAGGGTAGTAGATGCATTGAGTAGCCTTCCAGTGGAAGCAGTAAAGGCTAATACAGTAAAAGACTTGAATAGTGTAAGGTTACAAGTTAGAATCTGTAGGTAAAATCAATCTGAGGTTTTTGTAATAGGCAGATTTGATTGCCGAGTTGGGTATTACCTGCCGGTACAGTCTGTGCATCTTGTGTGTTATCTTCCCATTAGAGACTAAGCTCTATTTACTAAACAGTGAAGTGCAAAATTAAGGCAACGTTTATATAGGATGCTGCTTAGTGAACAAGCCCTGCTCAATGTTGTGGTTTGTTTGTTTGTTGTTGTTTTGTTTTTTTGAGCATCGCCTTCCTCACTCCCATTCTCTGATATATTCAGTTTTTTTCCTGGGTTAGTGCCCAATGAGGGCTTTGTGTCAGTCTATCTATGGTGCTCCAGATCTCCGCTTCCTAGTACCCAGTTTGCACACTTCCCTCCACCTTGTTCCCTTGAAGAGTCTTGGATCCGTTTCATGGAGCTCGGAGTCCCTCCCATTCCGATGTACTTGCCAGCATTCTCTAGCCTGCAGAGGTTAAATATTAGCCACGGGAAGGTGCAGCAAGTGCATGAATATTCATACGTGATTTTTTTTCCATGCAAGGTCTGTAGCTGAGAGCTCCAAACTGCCAGAGCAGCAAATACCAACATGCAAGGCCTGGTTAGTGCCACACTGCCTCGTCTTCTATACACAACGAGCGCACACCACCGTATCGTATACACTTATAACACACAGCACATTTTGCGGTTATAGTCCAGTACGAAAAGTGTGGTTAGTCAGAGAAAAGTGTTTCTGCAATGGAAAAAAAATGCTAATTTTAGACAGGGATCCCAGCACTCCTAACCTCATAATGAAATACTGAATGAACTTTAAACATATATAAAGGACAAAGAGAGTGTGCGCTGTGTGTATCCCGCATGTACCTTTCTATGGATCCAAAGATTCATTAGGTGAAGGATTACACATTTTTTATCAAAATAGCTACATTGCAAAAAATTTTGTAATACGACAATTTTTTTTCAGTTTGGTTGAACTAAATTTTGATCTTCCTCGCAATTTGTCTTTTAAGTGCCATTTAGTGAATAAAGCCCCTTGACTATAAGCCGATATGAGCTGTGTTCTCATAACCTCTTGTTCTTGCAGGTAAAACTTGTAATTTCGCAATAATTTGTATATTCCACTTACCTATTAAACTGCGCTACAGAATATGTTGGCTTATTTGTACAATCAATCCAATTATTCCTTTATGCCTCAAGTGATGTTTTCCAGCAGGTGTGGCTATTTTCCTCTGATTAGGGCGTTAATAAAGCAGGCCCCAAGTGCTGTCCTCATTTTTGGTGGCTCTAATACTGCCGTGGGATTGACCTGTTTTTGGAGCAATATGGACCATCAATACAATTTGGTGACCACTGTGGACCTTACGATATTTTGTGGATAGAAATACGTGTGATTTATTCACTAAATGTGAGATAGTGAACTGTCTGGGAAAAAGTAATAAAAAAAATACCAAATTGGATATTTTGACCTCAATGTGCAATTCATTAGTAATTTTTACATAATTCCCCATGTAGTGAATTGACCTAAAAAATGATGTCGAGCATGCAAAGAGGTTTATTCACTAATCATCATTTATTCACTTGTAAGAAAGAGAATTACTAATTGCCAAATTTAGGCTAAATACTAGCTGTTAACTTTGTGATTCAGGTTTCAGTTTACAATAAGTTGGTGTTTATAGGCTAGTTGGGGAATTCTGTACTATTCACTGTGTATTGTAAACAGAAAATATAACAGAGAACATTTGTAGAGAATTTGCCAGAGTTTCAAGAGGTTAAAATTTCAGATGCAGGTTTGAGTGATTGTACCTTTATCTGGTGGTATTCTGTCCATTGTTTGTTCAAAGTACAAATAAATCTGTTTTCATTTTTTTTCATTTTAGCATATTTCTTCTCTTAAACAATAGTGTAAAAATACTCCAAAAACTAATATTTTATGTGTTATAACTGGTGACAGGCCACTATAAACTGAACATAAATCTCAAGCGAAAATCTATCCATACGGCAGCAGTCCATGGCACATTGAATTAAAAATCTTTTAAAATACATAGATAGATTAATAAATATAGATATATGTAACATACAAGATCCAGCGCACTCATTCACTCATTCACTAAATGGCAAATTCAAAGCTCGTAGAATGTTATAGCATGTTATAGTAGTATAGTATATAGTATGAATTTACTTTATATACTTTGAATCACTTTCATGCCGTATTTAGAATGCAATGTCTAAGGAGGGGCCCTGCTAGGGTGGGGCTAAGCTCTGTCAAGTTAAAATAAGACTTTTTTCAAAGTTGCTGCTGTAAGCACATTTCTCTCACTTTGAGAAGGAAGCTTCCACTTGAGGCTGAATATTAAAAAAATAAAAGTTTGCTTCACTCTTTCCCTACTGTAAAATCTGGCAATGCCAAACGTTTTTTCTTTTAAGCAACAGAAATACTGTGAAAGACACTCAGCACCTATCGGAAATGGACTTTTACACATTTCTCATTATCTTTTCATTTTTTATTTTCTTCCATTTTATGCAACATCGAAATTAGCAAGGATATGTATAATTAACGTGTATGCCAAGACGTGTATGCCAAGACTTACCTATATATTTTCAGTGGACCTCGTACTGTTTGTCCTTCGTTTTAAAAAGTATTTAATCTAAAAAATTCTGTGTGTAATATTTATCCAGTAACTGTTTCAAAGACTCTTAAAACACACAGTGGAATGTTAATACAAACTAATTAAAAGTATCTCTAAGAATAATTGTGGGGATACCACCCAGTCTAAGAATCATTGGGGGGATACCGCCCAGTCTAAGAATCATTGCGGGGATACTGCCCAGTCTAAGAATCATTGGGGGGATATCGCCCAGTCTAAGAATCTTTGGGGTGATACCGCCCACTCTAACAATCATTGAGTGGGATATCCCCCACTCTAAGAATCATTGTGGGGGATACTGCCTAGTCTAAGAATCATTCGGGGGATATCGCGCACTCTAAGAATCATTGGGTGGGATATCCCCCCACTCTAAGAATCATTGGGGAGACCGCCCAGTCTAAGAAACTTTGGGGTGATACCTCCCACTCTAAGAATCATTGGGTGGGATATCCCCCACTCTAAGAATCATTGGGTGGGACAACCCCCACTCTAAAAATAATTGGGGGGGAATACTGCCCAGCCTAAGAATTGTTGTGGGGGATACCAACTAGTCTAAGAATCATTTGATGGGATATCACCCACTCTAAGAATCATACATAATGCTGCTCCCACCGATCTATCCTCCCTTATAAACAAGTATGTCCCGTCTAGGCCCTTACGATCTGCTGAAGACTTACGTCTATCTTCTGTCCATACTCCCACCTCTGATGCTCGCCTTCAAGATTTCTCGAGGGCTGCACCGTTCCTGTGGAACTCGCTTCCCTCCTCCGTTAGATGCTCACCCAGTCTCCACTCCTTCAAAAAAATCGTTAAAAACCCACTTCTCCATAAAAGCGTATCAATTAAACTGTTAATAGCTCCTGACTGATTCCTCTTCTGCAACTGTCATTAGTCTAATACTATCCTTACCTTTTGTTTCACTTTACCCCACTCCCTCTAGCATGTAAGCTCATTGAGCAGGGCTCTCAACCCCTCTGTTCCTGTGTGTCCAACTTGTCTGGTTACATCTACATGTCTGTTCGTCCACCCATTGTAAAGCGCTGCGGAATTTGATGGCGCTATACAAATATCATAATAATAATAATTGGGTGGGATATCCTCCACTCTAAGAATCACATTATAAGAAACTCACTGTGAGTGTTTTCTACCAAAAAAAACACAAGGGGGTATGGCTGTCACTATAACAGGTGGGGATTGCTTTCTACAGTAAGAAAAACTAGAGGGGCTTGTCTTCTGCTGAAAAAGTACAATGAAGGACTTTTCTCACTGTGAGAAACAGAAGGGAGTGAATATTTTCTAGTGTAAGGAAGAGAAGAGGGAGGAATGCCTTCTATGACAGTAACCCATTCACTGTCACGCAGTGCTGATATGGGGCTGCCGGTCCAGGCCCTGATGGCTGAGTGGGTTAAGATGCTTGACGAGGTTCTATAATACGTTTGCTTTAGAATGTGCCAGGAGTTTTATAATGAGCCAGTTAGTCATCGTTTGGATGCAGCAATGGGAGAAAACAGTGCAATTGCTGTGGATTAAGTTTTCAAGGGTTCGTCCTGGTAGCTCACGTCTGCCAAACCTGGAACTCGTATCCCAGGCTCGGCTGTTCAGACATTAAAATCCTGCGTTACTGTCTGTCCTTTTGGCGACTTGTAAAGTTTAGATTTGTGTCCTGTACTGAAATTAACTCTGTCCGTGCCAGAGCGTTGCAGCAATAGGAAAATGTAAATGTGTATATAATAAACTCTATGAATGAGTTACAATTACAGTTAAACTATTTTTGAAAAGTTAAAAAAAAAAAAATGGAAAATAGAAAAGTATATAAAAGCTTTTTTGTAAAGTACAGAACAAATGTTACCGTACGTCTAGCTCTAAATGATTGTATTTTCAGGAGTTTGGTTAAATAAACACAACTTTTGTATACACACAAAGCCTTTGTCAGGTTCATGTATTTTTGCAGTATTTGTGTTTTATAACGTTAAAAAAAAAAAACCACAGGTAGACGCGTATGTGAAATGTTAAATAATTTGATTAAAAGAATTCATGTATCTGCAGAGAAATCCATAAGCCTCTAAAAATATGTTTTACTTTAAAATGTCTGATTGCTTGATTCTCCCCAGAATGAATATTGAAAGTATTAAAATATTATTTCCTACTAGCAAAAATATTGTGATTAGATATCAAATTGCATATTGATAACATTTTAATCAAATGATCATTTTTATTCTCACTGTTATCCCTTTACTTTGGGTCAGTACAATTTTATAATTATTCCACAGTCTATTTTTTATTTCTTCAGATTAATTACAAGAAATATTTCTGTGCATTACTTTGTTTAAAAAATCCTTGTATTGCCTGTTTGCAGAATAAGAATATATATGAATTGTAGTATTCTAAAATTTATTCAGATTTCAATGATATAAAAGTCCCAGCAATATGGAGTAACTGTGAATTTGTCTATAAATAGAGTGAAAAACAAATCATTATTATGATAATATTTAGCATAGGCAAATGTTTTGTTTTATACATTTTTTTTTACATTTTGTATTGATTTTCGCTAGAATTAATTTACTTGTAGTGTCAATAATACCATTTTGTTGAACTACATTCCAAACAATTAGACATATATTATTATTTTCTCGTATTAATTAACATCCCTACAGACATATTGAAAATAACCATTCACATTGCCTAATTATAAATTAATATTAAGTTGACATAAACTACAGTAATCCCTTATTTAATATAACTTTGCGTTAAATAGATTTATTTGGAAATTAAGTATAAAAATCAGTTCTGAAATCTGGATGCAGTAATTAATTTGAATATTTTTAAACACATGCATATATTATGTATAATAATACATAGAATTTACAACAACTGTATAATTTAAATGATTTTAGTTAGTTTAAAACCACTATAATTAAAACATGTGATTAATATAAAAAAAACTCTATGTCAGTGAAATATTATGTGATATTTCTAATTATGCTTCTAATATGCCTTTTAATATAAAGTCTTGTGAAATTAAACAGGACAGCACACAGATTCTGTCCATTTTCACAGAGAGATTTTTTGTTAGAAATTTCTATAGACTAATCTAATTGTTTGTCAGCTGTGTCATATTATTTTACCAAAATAGTTTATGAAAATGTTGATGCTCAATATATAAATTCGATTCTGTTCATTTGTATTCACTAAAGAACAGTTCGGACGTAATATGGTGGCTTAGGAATCATAATTAATATTAATTAGAATAAAGATGTAGACAAGATAACGTCTATATGTTACATTACCTTATATTAACGATTAGATCTAAGTGTTTCCATCCGTTTCCTTCTGTGTATATTTAATTATGTATTATAAATTACTTTTTTTTTTTTACGGTAACTCAGAGGCAAAATATCTGATTCTAATAATATTTTACCGGCAAGATTTAAAAAAATGTATCTTTCATTAAATGTTTGTTGTTTGATAAGGGGAGTACTACCCAAAAACTACATAACAGAAAAGTTACAAATAGGCCATGCAAGAGTCAGATATTCTGGAAAATGTTTCTCTCTGCTAAATTTTCACTGTGAGATCTATTCACTAAATAGTGACTTACGATAATTGCAAAACTGGATTGAAAAGTTCAGGCCAAAAAAATAAATATCAATCTTGGGCTGGATTAGAACATGTAGTCTGGTTTAAAACTGGCAATTTAGTGAAAAATAAGGCTCTGTGCTATTTATTATAGATATTGCTATAGCATTGGTACAATAGCATTGGCCATTTTCTTGCTCAGCAGTGAGCAAAACCTATCAAATTATACACAGCACAGATCAGTCCCAATTAATATTCAGTAATGCAAACCATGTCGCTTGTTGGGCTACAAACTTTGCTGTAAATATTAACCCCCTGTTGTTTATTCACTAAGCTTCAAACTGTAGTATATTGAAAAAAAAATGCAGAATTCAGGTGAACTATAACAGAGTTGGATTTTTTTTTTTTTTTTTTTTTAATCAGTTATTTTGGACTAAATTTGCAGTTTGGTTTACGTTTCATTAAAATTCCGTTTTGGAGAATACAATTCTTTAGATATCCTGCAGTTTGCAGTCCTATGTTTTACAATTCTCTGCAAACCTCTCTGAAATTCGAAGAGCATTTTGTGCCTCTTTGCCGTATAATGGGCAGGAATTACATTACTTTCCGAGTATATCTGCTACGCATACTGTCACGCACATAGTATACAAATAGAACCGTGCGTACTACTGATCTCAATAGCAGAAAATATCGAAAATAATTATTTGTGATTTTATAGAATGTCCTCCGTCAAACAATGATATATATAATTGTTTAACACGGTTTGCCAACTGTATAAAATAAATGCTGAGCATTTCAATGTTTAATTCCTTTGCAGTTATACCACGTATTAAAGAGACAGGTATTATCTAAATACTAATAACTGGACATTTTGGTCTTTTTTTGTTTGTTCATTTTCCCCTTTCCCCTTTTCCCCCATTTTCTGTGATTGCTGTATTTAATTTATAGTGGCATTATTCACTACATTTATTAAAAGGTATTACACTTTATCTTATTATTATTTGGTATTTATATAGCACTAACATATTCCGCAGTGCTGTACACAAGAGGAAATACAAACAAATATTGAATACAAACTGATACAAAAGGAACATAGGACCCTGCCCGTAAGCTTACAATCTAAAAATATTTACAGTACAAGATAACTCTTGTACAACTTGTGAGCATTCAATCTAAAGGTTATATATATATATAAAAAAAAAAAATTGGGGGGGGGGGGGGCAATTATCAAAGGGAGCTGTTTCAAAAAACAAATATGTAATAACACTTAGAATGTTTCTGACACAAATGTACAAAAATAGGAAGGATCTGAATATTACATCAATAGAAATCGCCAGAATGGCATAGTATACGGATTTACTTACTGATCAAGACATTGTGGTAGAGTGTAGAGCTAATTTATAAAATTAAGACAAAATTAGCAGTTATGGAAAAAAAGCTGAACTGGAGATTTTATTTCAACTCAGCCTAAATATTTCAAGTTGATTCCCAAGTCTCCAGACCCCGCACTCTAGTAAACAAACCCCTGCCCTGCCTGAGCCTTTTATGCTGCTTTTTTTTTTGTTCTGAGACAATTTGTCATTCATTTATGTAACTAACCGAATCGTACCGTGTCCTCGTAAACATTCTACGAAGATACATTTAGGATTTGCATGTCAAATGTTGGTGGCCCATCAGTATGGCACTTGTAGAGTTAAAGCAGAATACAAACCATGGAGAAAAACTCTCAAATATCAGATTCAAATTCAGCAGCTAGGTAAATATATTGCTGATTTTAAAAAAAAAATAGTCAATACTTTGTGTTTATTTAGAAATAAATGCCTTAATTATTTATTTTTTAAATATGTTTTTTTTTTTTTTTTTCTTCAAAATGAATTTATTTTAGGAAACAAGGTAACTATTAACATAAAATACAACAAGGGAAACATAAAATGTGTGATTAGTGTAAGTGTATGCAATAATCATTTACTAACAGAACAAAACCATAATATGTCCGTTTTATAATAGCTCTACCTCCGTCTCACTTCAATATTAAATGACCGTCCTTCTTTCTCTAGACAGATAGACAAATAGGTGTGTGTATAGACAGACAGACAGACAGACAGATAGATAGATAATAAGATAGATAATTGAATATACATATACAGTTGGGTTTTAATATTTATTTTTGCAACATATTAGCCATTATCAGAACAAAGAGAAATATAATTTTATTAAATTCTGTCTATCTATTCTACTGTACTGTATACGGTTTACCACATTCGCTCACATGAATTGAATGCACTATTGGAACTCCCACAATGTATATTAAAAAAAATACATCAAAATCTATATTTTACTGCATTCATTAACACTTTTTTCCCCGTGCCATCAAAAAGCTCTTTATTTTTAACTGATCGTATTCTAACGTCTATTCTGCCAGACAGACGGGTGACACATCGCTAAAGTAATTGCTGAACTTCAACTTGTCCCCTGTCACCGAGAGAGAGGTTTTCTAAACCTGTAGCTAATGCCACTCATTATAGGAGAGAGTAGGCCTTGATAATGCATGCTAATGTTCTGAGCCCTGGATTTTACCACTTGCCTGAATTCTATCCCTGGGGGTATAACCTTTCTAATCCTCTTTAGTAAATATATTGGTGATCTCTAGCAAGCAAAATAAACAGGGCAGCCATCAACAAAGAAAGGTCAGGCTTCCTCAGTTACTCTTTGACCTTTAGGGTCACGGCCTTTGTTCCCTTCTCAATAGGAGTCGCTCTCAAAGGGGCATCTCCAAATAGAGAACTAATTTCGGCACGAGCATTCACAGAATCGTTGAGTATCCGATTTAATGAAGCGGAAAGTCCCCCCACCCCACCCCCCCCCTCTGTTAAAGTTTCTAATAAGTAGAGGGAAAAAAACAGAAAAAAACATGCATTTAAAAAAAAAAAATGAATCAAACTATAATAGCAATTTTTGACATTACATCATTTGATGTCGTCCTTTTCCATCTACTAAGAAACTTCCTTCCAACAGAACAATGTATATATCTCTGCAAAATTCTACATCGTACAAGATTATAAATAAAAGATAAAGTGGCACACTACCTTCCAGTGATAAAAGTGTCTTTTTTTTTTTATGTTTTTGATATTGCACAATATGTGTTTCTTCTTTTAACTTGTTGTAGGATTGACGGTATCTGTAAGACAAGAGGATAGAACAATGTCATTTATATCATTTAAATAGCATTCGATAGCATGGTTTCTGGGTAAAACAGTACAAGTCACAGACATAAAACTAATTTTAAAGGTATTCCATCTACATATCATTTTGTATTCTTTATGGATGACATAGTGTAGGTTTTATGGGACGTTAGCTGAAATTATCAGGTTTTTCTCTCTGAATATTATGTTGTGGTGCCCCGTTAGAAATGGACTGGATACTTCATTTCCTCCGTTTACCACTAGAGAGAGAAACCTTTTTACCTTAATACGGTGATTTTTATGTTGCCGTGGGCTGTAAATAATGCTAGGTTAATGATTGACAAGCTATTTGAATACCCAAATGACTAGTTCCATAATAAGTGTGATATTTATACAGAATATCCAAATATTGCTGCCGATCTGATGACAGTTCCTGGGTTAAAAGATCTCTCCTCTGATAAAATATGTCTCTCAGTACACGCAGCGATCCTGTCAGGTCCACAAAACTTACCCAGTTAATATTACAAGTTACTGCTTAAATAAAATGATTCTATTGCTTGTATTCCATTTGCTAACGATAGGCAGCATTACAAAAATCTATGTGTATAACCCCAACATGTTCTGTAGGGCAGCATTATTTGAGTAAAGATTTTTCTTCAATGTTAAAAAAAAACCCATATATTTTATTGTACGGTTGCAGAAATATTTACATGTATATTAGTGTATGTAAAAAATAATTCCGTCTTAAGATTTTATGTTATATATACATAAAATGACTAATTTAATCTCTTTTCATATATTAAATTACTGCTTGTATATATATATATATATATAATTTATAGTATATTATGTACCGGGTCTGTCCCACTCTAAAAATCTATTCCTGTGCCGAGTATCCCTTTCGTTTAAACTTTTGATCCTTCAATAACCAGATTATTTTTATAATAGAGCGTTAAGCAACTTATTTTGACTATTATTTACAATATATTTGTATGCAGCATTCGGACAGACTACTGACAGAGTAAACTCTTGTATTTTTAATTTTTGTAATTGAGTTTCTTAACTTTGTGTAGAAGCTTGAATCAGAATGATTAAATGCCAAATTGCTGTAAAATATATGTATACGCCTTAGTAATCTTCCCATCGATCGACAGATCTATCTGTCTGTTGGTGGGGTTTATTTACTAAGCAATGATTTGTAGCTAATTTGAACTAGAAATTAGATGATAAATGGACATTGTAGCGGAGAAAGAAAGTAGCCTCCAACTTGGTTGTTTTTCCAACTGTTTATAGATATATAAAAGCAGTAAAAATAATAAAATAATATATATGGCAGAATATTCTCCGTGCACTCTATTCTATCTCTATACAGTTACTCTTTGGTTTGTTGTTGCAGAGAGGCAGCTTGTTTCTCGTTTTTTATTATTTTGTATTTATTTGTCACATGACACAATGTATCCTGCATTATTCATCTATCGTATACTATTTTTCCCCCCCAGAATAATTTAGGGATCTTTTCATGAAAAGTCCATTTGCATTGATTTAAGACTAACTTGCATAATATTGTGTGAAATAGCAGTCATGGAGCATATCTTCGTGACCATTGTTAACTAATGGCAAAAAAACGAAAAATGAAATATCAAATAAATAAACATTAATCCTGTGTTTGCTCCCTCCCCTGTGCAATGTTTGTAAGCAGGTGACGCGCTGTACCCCTTCTACCACCTACTGCACCTCCCCATGTGGGGGCTTATATCAGGGGCAAATAGGCTGTGCAGCCATCACCTCCTGGTTTAACGAGGATCCTGGGGACCCTGGTAAGATTTCCAAATGATTTCATTATTTTATCATTTGTAACTTTCATTCTCTTTAAGGTTTATTATTATTCATTTCAGGGTTTTTTTTTCAATAGCCATTATAGCATCCATGGTTTTTAGCAGAAGAGGATTATTACTTGTAATGGAAATTCCAATGGAATTAAAACTGATGATGAAAACAAATGGATTGGGATTTGTTTCAACGTAACTAGTTTGTGTGGTCCTATATAATCCGAGTTTCCTATTTAAATGTTCTATCAGTAAACACAGGCCATATTGAAATGGATCTATTAACTTTATGTTTTAAACATAGTAAAATAATGGATAATCTTTGTGTGTCCTCTGTTAAGACAGGCTTTTACCCTCATCATTATTAAAACCTAAAAAAACGCTAATTTTTTTTTTACCCCCAATTTCTACCCAGCATTTAATATACAATTCGATCTGTCACTGGTTCCTCTAATTTATATACTTTAGAGAGTGTATTCACTGCATTGTACATGTGGAGTATTTAACACCACAGACAACTCTTTCTCCTAGCTCGATCAAAAAGTTCATTGTTTTTTCCTCCTTGTGACAATATTAATTATTGAGGAAACTAAGAATAATATAATTATAAAAAATAATAGATAAGAATTCTCCACAATGAATAAAAAATGTGGTATGAACAGATTTTAGATCTATGCTCAACTCCCATCACACCTTGACAGCAATTTGGATTAAAGTACAATGTACAAACGCCTCAATGTACAAACAGAACGATCCAAAAACGATCTGCCTACTGTCCTGAATGCTGATGTATAAAAGGAGTGTTTTAGGACCACCGATAGCCATAAAGTGTAATCTCACTGGCCAACATCGATGCAAACATGGTAGACAAGTCCGCTTATAAGAGTGCGGTAAAAAAAAACCAATAAAAGATTATTGGTACTTATAAAATTGTCTATTACATTTAGATGGGATCATACAAGTTGGGGGGAGGGAGAGGGAGTAAAAAGGTAGTAGTAGAATGGAGCTTGTTGTGGGGCTCTGTCTGTGCATATGGCTGTTTGCGGTGTAGTATGTGTGTGCACATGTGAATAGGGGCTGTACTTGGATATGGACTTTAATGTGTGTATAGGGGCTGTAGTGTGTGTTTGGGGGGATAGCGGCTGTATTGTGTGTTTAAGGGGAGAGGGGGTATAGTGTATGTTTAGGGGGGTAGAGTCTGTGCTGTTTTTAGAGGAATAGAGGCTGTACAGTGTTTTCTCTGCTCAGTGTATATCCTGTGTGTCTACATGTGTGTACTGTATATCTCTCTGCTCAGTGTATATGCTGTGTGTCTACATGTGTGTACTGTATATCTCGCTCTGCTCAGTGTATATCCTGTGTGTCTACATGTGTGCACTGTATATCTCTCTGCTCAGTGTATATCCTGTGTGTCTACATGTGTGCACTGTATATCTCTCTGCTCAGTGTATATCCCATGTGTATACATGTGTGCACTGTATATCTCGCTCTGCTCAGTGTATATCCTGTGTGTCTACATGTGTGCACTGTATATCTCTCTGCTCAGTGAATATCCAGTGTATCTACATGTGTGCACTGCATATCTCTCTGCTCAGTGTATATGCTGTGTGTCTACATGTGTGTACTGTATATCTCTCTGCTCAGTGTATATCCTGTGTGTCTACATGTGTGTACTGTATATCTATCTCTGCTCAGTGTATATCCTGTGTGTCTACATGTGTGCACTGTATATCTCTCTGCTCAGTGTATATGCTGTGTGTGTACATGTGTGTACTGTATATCTCTCTGCTCAGTGTATATCCTGTGTGTCTACATGTGTGTACTGTATATCTCTCTGCTCAGTGTATATCCTGTGTGTCTACATGTGTGTACTGTATATCTCTCTGCTCAGTGTATATCCTGTGTGTCTACATGTGTGTACTGTATATCTCTCTGCTCAGTGTATTTGCTGTGTGTCTACATGTGTGTACTGTATATCTCTCTGCTCAGTGTATATCCTGTGTGTCTACATGTGTGTACTGTATATCTATCTGCTCAGTGTATATGCTGTGTGTCTACATGTGTGCACTGTATATCTCTCTGCTCAGTGTATATCCTGTGTGTCTGCATGTGTGCACTGCATATCTCTCTGCTCAGTGTATATGCTGTGTGTCTACATGTGTGTACTGTATATCTCTCTGCTCAGTGTATATCCTGTGTGTCTACATGTGTGTACTGTATATCTCTCTGCTCAGTGTATATCCTGTGTGTCTACATGTGTGTACTGTATATCTATCTGCTCAGTGTATATCCTGCGTGTCTACATGTGTGCACTGTATATCTCTCTCTGCTCAGTGTATATCCTGTGTGTCTACATGTGTGCACTGTATATCACTCACTGCTCAGTGTATATCCTGTGTGTCTACATGTGTGCACTGTATATCTCTCTGCTCAGTGTATATCCCGTGTGTCTACATGTGTGCACTGCATATCTCTCTGCTCAGTGTATATCCCGTGTGTCTACATTGTGTGCACTGCATATCTCTCTGCTCAGTGTATATCCCGTGTGTCTACATTGTGTGCACTGCATATCTCTCTGCTCAGTGTATATCCTGTGTGTCTACATGTGTGCACTGTATATCTCTCTCTGCTCAGTGTATATCCTGTGTGTCTACATGTGTGCACTGTATATCTCTCTGCTCTGTGTATATCATGTGTGTCTACATTGTGTGCACTGCATATCTCTCTGCTCAGTGTATATCCCGTGTGTCTACATGTGTGCACTGTATATCTCTCTCTGCTCAGTGTATATCCCGTGTGTCTACATGTGTGCACTGTATATCTCTCTCTGCTCAGTGTATATCCAGTGTGTCTACATGTGTACACTGTATATCTCTCTCTGCTCAGTGTATATCCCGTGTGTCTACATGTGTGCACTGCATATCACTCTCTGCTCAGTGTATATCCTGTGTGTCTACATGTGTGCACTGCATATCTCTCTGCTCAGTGTATATCCTGTGTGTCTACATGTGTGCACTGTATATCACTCTCTGCTCAGTGTATATCCTGCGTGTCTACATTGTGTGCACTGTATATCACTCTCTGCTCAGTGTATATCCTGTGTGTCTACATGTGTGCACTGCATATCTCTCTGCTCAGTGTATATCCAGTGTGTCTACATGTGTGCACTGTATATCTCTCTCTGCTCAGTGTATATCCTGTGTGTCTACATGTGTGCACTGTATATCACTCTCTGCTCAGTGTATATCCTGTGTGTCTACATGTGTGCACTGTATATCACTCTCTGCTCAGTGTATATCCTGTGTGTCTACATGTGTGCACTGTATATCACTCTCTGCCCAGTGTATATCCTGTGTGTCTACATGTGTGCACTGTATATCTCTCTCTGCTCAGTGTAAATCCTATGTGTCTACATTATGTGCACTGTATATCTCTCTCTGCTCAGTGTATATCCCGTGTGTCTACATGTGTGCACTGTATATCTCTCTGCTCAGTATATATCCCGTGTGTCTACATGTGTGCACTGTATATCTCTCTCTGCTCAGTGTATATCCCGTGTGTCTACATGTGTGCACTGTATATCACTCTCTGCTCAGTGTATATCCTGTGTGTCTACATGTGTGCACTGTATATCTCTCTCTGCTCAGTGTATATCCTGTGTGTCTACATGTGTGCACTGTATATCACTCTCTGCTCAGTGTATATCCCGTGTGTCTACATGTGTGCACTGTATATCACTCTCTGCTCAGTGTATATCCTGTGTGTCTACATGTGTGCACTGTATATCACTCTCTGCTCAGTGTATATCCTGTGTGTCTACATGTGTGCACTGTATATCTCTCTCTGCTCAGTGTAAATCCCGTGTGTCTACATTATGTGCACTGTATATCTCTCTCTGCTCAGTGTATATCCCGTGTGTCTACATGTGTGCACTGTATATCTCTCTGCTCAGTGTATATCCCGTGTGTCTACATGTGTGCACTGTATATCTCTCTCTGCTCAGTGTATATCCTGTGTGTCTACATGTGTGCACTGTATATCACTCTCTGCTCAGTGTATATCCTGCGTGTCTACATTGTGTGCACTGTATATCACTCTCTGCTCAGTGTATATCCTGTGTGTCTACATGTGTGCACTGCATATCTCTCTGCTCAGTGTATATCCAGTGTGTCTACATGTGTGCACTGTATATCTCTCTCTGCTCAGTGTATATCCTGTGTGTCTACATGTGTGCACTGTATATCACTCTCTGCTCAGTGTATATCCTGTGTGTCTACATGTGTGCACTGTATATCTCTCTCTGCTCAGTGTAAATCCTGTGTGTCTACATTATGTGCACTGTATATCTCTCTCTGCTCAGTGTATATCCCGTGTGTCTACATGTGTGCACTGTATATCTCTCTGCTCAGTGTATATCCCGTGTGTCTACATGTGTGCACTGTATATCTCTCTCTGCTCAGTGTATATCCCGTGTGTCTACATGTGTGCACTGTATATCACTCTCTGCTCAGTGTATATCCTGTGTGTCTACATGTGTGCACTGTATATCTCTCTCTGCTCAGTGTATATCCTGTGTGTCTACATGTGTGCACTGTATATCACTCTCTGCTCAGTGTATATCCCGTGTGTCTACATGTGTGCACTGTATATCACTCTCTGCTCAGTGTATATCCTGTGTGTCTACATGTGTGCACTGTATATCACTCTCTGCTCAGTGTATATCCTGTGTGTCTACATGTGTGCACTGTATATCACTCTCTGCTCAGTGTATATCCTGTGTGTCTACATGTGTGCACTGTATATCTATCTGCTCAGTGTATATCCTGTGTGTCTACATGTGTGCACTGTATATCTCTCTGCTCAGTGTAAATCCCGTGTGTCTACATTATGTGCACTGTATATCTCTCTCTGCTCAGTGTATATCCCGTGTGTCTACATGTGTGCACTGTATATCTCTCTGCTCAGTGTATATCCCGTGTGTCTACATGTGTGCACTGTATATCTCTCTCTGCTCAGTGTATATCCCGTGTGTCTACATGTGTGCACTGTATATCTCTCTCTGCTCAGTGTATATCCCGTGTGTCTACATGTGTGCACTGTATATCTCTCTGCTCAGTGTATATCCTGTGTGTCTACATGTGTGCACTGCATATCACTCTCTGCTCAGTGTATATCCTGTGTCTCCTGGCTTCTAGGAGGAAGCAGGGGAATGGAAAAGGGGGAGTCAAATGGAAAAGGGGGAGTCAAATGGAAAAGGGGGAGTCAAATCCCCAACAGTTTTGAAGTCGCCCACCCCCCGCTGGCCGCCACAAGGTCATGGCCTCTGTGGCCTTGTGGGATATCTGGCTTTCACAACATCTTCATTTAAAGTGGAGCCATTAAAGGAGCTACTATAGTAGTTATGGTGCCAGGACTGGCTTGCCGTACTCCCATGGTAAGTAGTCAATCCATATTCAAACGGTTTGACAACTACATAGCGTCCGCCGCAAGAGCAGGAGGGCAGACTGGCGCAATGGGATCATGGGTGGCTAATACAGGCTCCTGTTCCAAATTTATCAGATTCAGACTGAATAGCAAAATTAAGGCTAAAATAGCCAAGCTGTGATTTTAGCCAAGACGGAGAATTTTTCATGTAATTTTAGCCTGAATTTTGCTGTTTGGATTTCATTTACTAACTGTTGGAGTTTAGTGATTTATGCTTCGATGTTTGTCAGTGAAGTCAAATGCCGTTCAATGAAGCCACACTAGCGAGAAAATCTGAAACACACAGACTTAAAATGGTAACCGAAAACACAGACTGAATGAAAATATATCATCATACCCACGCAAAAGTGAAAATTAAACTATAAATGCCAGACTTTACTTAATACCATGTTTTTTTCCAATTTTTGTTTATTTTTCTCAAGGTGATTTTTCTGACCATATTACAACACCTTTGGGGATAGGGAGAGTGTATTAAAGATAGATGATGACTAGTCTCTTTGTGAACTTGCCATTAGCAGGATGTTTTCCCATTGTGCTACGCCTCATCCCAAAGCATTGTGAGTCATCAGTCGAAGAATGCAGGTCCATTACAGTGTCACAGATATAAACCTAGTCTATATCGTCTCTTATAACGCGTCATAGCGGCGAAGCATCTAGGAGTACGACTAACTACCATCACTGGCACAATACGTCATTAATCAGTGTGCGCACCCAGAAAAAATCACTGTCTAACCTTTACAAAATTATTTCAAACATACAGACTACTTTCTCTAGTGATAACTAGGTGTATACAGAGGTGGTCATTATAATGTGTTCTGAAACAGAAAAAGCTCATTCAGACCCATACAAAAACCTATGGGTAACTGAGGCACAGATTGGCACTCGGTACAGTGTGTCTGGGTACTGTATGTTACCATGTAGGGTATGTCTGCATGTAATACTACATAATGCCTTTAAACCCATGGGTATGAAAAAAAATGTGTTTTATACAGGTGACAATGTGTTTTACTTGTTTTCTTTATATAATTCCTTATTTAACACTCATTGTACAGATTCATAAATATACGATAAAATGATCAATAGCATTACGAACATTACGAGAGGTACATCTGTCAACCAATAACTGGATAAAGTCCTGGGAACCTAAACAAATCAATAACAAATCGGTAGGGGACGCCTCTTACAGTGCCAGGATTCCCACAGATTATTAAAGATGCACAATTTGTCTATAAATGTAATAAAATTAATTTTCAAATTGGCTGCATAAAGCGAATGGACACTATCCGTTACCCAGCTGGCTGCAACTGATCTCCTTGTTGTCTTTTGTTGTTTGATGGTGACTGTTTGATGGTGACCTTTAAATGGTTTTATGTCTCGATAACCCTCATTCACCATTGTAGTTGTGAAAGAACTGGCAAAGAACCTCGCTACACACAAGGATGCAAACTGGTGCCGACTGGCGATTCGGTCCCTAGACATAGCTATCACTCTTGTTAAATCTACGGTATTGGCAACAGTGTTGGGGATCATTTCCTGCATTATTAATACATAGCTCTCTGTAGTTTTAATCAGGTAAAATACTATATATTTTATCATTTAGTGGAGCCCAGAGAATCCATGGCTGTCTTAAAACATGGGCGCGCTGGGCAATTGCCTGGGGGCCCCAAGAGCATAGGAACCCAATACGTTTGCCAACCTTTCCGTATATTATTCTGGGAGATTTATTCAGAATCTTCAAACCCTCTTAATTAAAACGTTTAGGTAGACTAATCACCTCCGTATCAGCTGTTATCTGTACATGTGATCGTGCTGTTACAAATACCTATCTTGACCTTGATGAAAACAATGCACGCGTACTAATTGCACGTAAGCAAGACGAAATCAACGCACATCATTTCTTGAAGCCGTAAAGCAAAAATAAAATGATTCTAATATTCTTAACAGTCCATGTCAGTTACCTACTAAACATTTCTGTAGATTAATCTCTGCTGTACAGCATGTTTTTTTAATGTTTAAACACTGTTGAAGTAAGCAATAAATATGAGCTTAATTTTATCGATAATTACATTTTTATTCCTGTGAGTGTAGGCATGGTCCCAGTGCACTGCTTGGCCCGGGGGCCTATAATGCTGTTAAGACGGCCCTGAGAGAACCCTTGGAAATTGCATTGATGAAACTATATTAAGAAAATGGCCTAAATTCTCAATCCTGCCTTGAAAATACTAGAAATAAGAAATTCTAATTTTAAAAAAACTGCATTAAATTTTTTTAAGTCAGGGAAAATTAAGGGTGCAAGACAATTAGGGGAACATTTGAATTGTAGGCAACCGAGGATTAAGAAAGTGTGAGAATTAGATCTGACTCTGAACACGAGACAGGAATTGAGTTTGTGCAAAATTATTTATCAGAGTCTGAGAACGCAGAGTCAGAACGGTTATTAGCTTCTTCTAAAAACAGAAACTTGTCGGTGCTGAAAGTCAGGCTTGTTGCATTAGAATAAGTTACAAAAAATTTGGTGATTTGTTGGAAAAATAAAATTTCAAAAGCAAAACGAAATGAAAGTGAAATACTTTTTTTTTTATTCATCATATTTAAATAGGTAAATAAAAGCCAATTCTCATCATTATTAAAACCTAAAAACCGCTATTATTTTTTTTTTACCCAGCATTTAATATACAATTCGATCTGTCACTGGTTCCTCTAATAAAGTCAGAAATGATATACTTTAGAAAGTGTATTCACTAAATTGGCAATTGTGAAGAATTGTGGGAAATGCAAATTTAGTCCAAATTGCAGAATTGGAAAAAAAAACTAAAGTTGAGATTTTGTAACATTTCGAGTATTTAGGCTTCACATTTGCAACTCTCAATCTCAATTTTCCACAATTCTTGTTGCACTGAATTAACCTCCACGTCTGATGTGCAAACATTTAGCAATTTCAAACGTTTTGTTTTTTTTTTGTTTCAAAAATATTTGTCGTATTTTTAATGCAGGTAGAATAAAAAAAATATTTTGTGACCGTTATTGCTTTATTTTCAGTAACATGACTTAATATTTTGCATTAATCATACATTATAAGCCTATTAGCTCACTGAGTCTATTTCATTTTAACATAATATAGTTTTGATAAATACGAACCTTTCTTGCACAAACAGGTATCGATATCATACTGTATTTTAGGGGTACACGTGCAATATTACTAATAATAGATTTGGAAAGCAGAAAATAATGAATATAATTAATTAACTGATATTTAGGTGTGTACGTCTGTAGATTAAATTTCTTGAAAGCTAAAGAGGCAAAAGTCATAATAACAGACCGTAAAATGACAATTTTAAGAATGCAGAGGTGTAATAATACACGAGGCAGACATTATAACAGCTTATAGTGAAATGGAAAATTGTAACAAATATAAGAATTTACTTCCTCGGCTATGCTTTAGAGAATTTTCTGGCCCAGACCTTAACTGGCAGGTGCTTTACAATGTCATTGAAATACGTGATTGAAAAAAAGTTTGAATAACTTTTTGGGGGAGTTCGGTATGGTCCTCATTGGATGGGGCGGTGTTAATCCTGATTGTGGCAATGTATCGGTCAACTGTTCAGGGCCTTAAAGGGTTAAAAATTAAATGCAAGTTAGTTCTCTAAACAGATCAAGACTGGTAAGGGGGCTAAAACTGTGGGATCACTTTAGTCACACACCAGATGAAACAGCATTTGTCTTGTGTAAAAAATAAAAATGTATTTTTCTGTACTTTCCAAAGGGTTGACAAGTTCCCAACAAACAAACCTAAGCAACATGCTTTATTGGGCTGGATGTGTGTCAGTTCTTACGCAAACCGAATCTTTTGTCCTTCCCCCATGGACTCCTTGGTCTCCGAACAGACCATTTGCAATGGACGCTCATATTTTAAAAAAAAAATAATATTATATGTAACTTAACGACAAAAAGTCAGCAAAAGCATTGTTATTTTCTTTAAGATAGGTACATATATTATCATTTATAACTTTCATGAACCCTTTTATGAAGACACAAACTTTTTGCCTCATTCATGCCCATATTTCACTCTTGAAAAAGACATTTCTTAATTTATTTATTTATTTTTAATTCTTTATTTGTACTCGACAGGCAAAGCAAGTATACATTAACTGTTGGGCTTACGCAGAAGCCAACTAAGTTACAGTTCGTGAGAAAACAATAAACCTTTTGAACAATACAAATCAGAAGTTATAACTCACGCCCATTCCTGGGCCTTATGTGGCTTGCCTCCTATCGAGGGTATTTTTATTTTAATGAGACAAGTATCAGGTTTGTCAATGATCCATACAATCCTTTTTGATCAGCCCAAGGGCTTCTCTGTTCCTTCAAACATTTCAATCATGTCTGGTAAAAATAAAAAGGAAAAGAAACAAATAGAAGGGTGCCCCCCCGAACTCAGGGGGGCGGCTCTAAGGAGAAGAAGAAAGACGTACAAGAGAAGAGAGGAGTAGCGATGGGAAAAGAAAGAGTAGTAAGAGAAAAAGACGAAAAAGAAGAAGAGAGAGTAGAGGGGGGAGGGGGAGGAGGAGGGGGCCTCCCGAGGGTGACACCACAACCCTCCGCATGGGACTTCTGGTTCCGTTACTGTCGCGTCGGATCCTTATTCGCCATCCTAGCCCCCTCCGTCTCTATTCGAGCCCAGGGCGCTGTTGTCCCATGGCTCCCACAGTTTCTGAAACTTCTCGTCCATTATTCTACAGTCCCTTATTCTGGGCACAACCCCCTGATGATCTGGGCCCTCTGGCAAAAGCCATGCGGTTGCAATTGCTCGGCGTGCACATAGAGTCACCTTATGTATTAATTTCTGCTCTCTCCTGGTCCATCCGTCCACAGACCTATTAAGTAAATATACCCAAGGGTCCATAGGCAGGGGCCTGTCGAAAGTCTGTTTCAGTATATCTTCAACAGATTTCCAGAAGTCCTGGATTTTCGGGCACTCCCACCACATGTGTAGGTAAGTGCCACGCGCACCGCAACCTCTCCAGCAGACGTCATTTGTGCATATGATAGAGTTGTATGGGTGTGGTATACCAGCGTAGCATGGTTTTCCACTATTGTTCTTGAAACGTGACACATATAGAGGCTTTAGTGTTGGCTTCCCATATCTCTTGCCACTCAGTTCCTTCTAGCACCTCCCCTAAGTCCGATTCCAATTTGTCGGTGTATGTCAGGCTTCCCCATTCTTTATTCTCTGTGCTGAGGTGGGCATATAGGAGCGCAATCAGTCCCTTGGGGGCTACTCCGTGTAAGCACATGGTCTCATAAAAAGTCATCTTTGATGTGTGGTTGTCTGGCGAAGTCCCGGATCTGAAGGTATCGGAAGAAATCCGCCGGGGTTAAGTGATTGCCCTGTTGGAGTTCCGCAAATTGGATTATTCTTCCATTTGGGAATAACTGATGGATCCGTTGTAGTCCGGTCCCCTCGATGTGTTGAAATTCTCAAGGCGCCATTCCTGGGGGGAAGTCACGGTTTCGCAATATTGGAGTGAGGGGGACGAAGCGAGTCCATACCTGGTATTACATCTATCCCATATTTGCATTGAATTAAGTATGGCTGGACATGTCGCTCGTATTATCGGTCTGCTATCCTTCGGGACCCACATTGTGAACTGAGGAACGTCTGAGCCTACCATCATAGACTCAATTTCCACCCACCTCCTTTCATCAGGCGGGGAATGCCACATTGCTATCTGCGTCAGTTGGGCCGCCAGATAGTAAAAATACAAGCTCGGCAATCCCAATCCGCCCCTGTCCATGCGTCGATATAACACCTGTCTGGATATTCTATGTCTCTTATTGTGCCATATAAAGTCCCCTATCGATTTTTGTAACGGAACCAGTTGAGATTTAGTGACGCGTATTGGTAGTGCCTGAAACAAGAACAGTATACGTGGAAGAATATTCATTTTCACCGAATTAATACGACCTATCCAAGATATTGGTTTGTCTTTCCAGTTTTCTAAGTCACTGATCAAAAATCTAATCATGGGGACGTAATTGGCAGGGTATAGGCGCCTCAGATCAGCCGTCAGATGGATCCCTAAGTACGTCAAGGAGTCCGTCTCCATCTGGATCCTGTGGGTCTCCCTTATCCTACCCGTCTCGTCATCTGTAATACCTATCGGTAGGGCGCTAGATTTCTGCATGTTGGCTTTATATCCGGAAGATTTTCCGTAGTCTTGTATTACATTCTGTAAGGCTGTTATTGATTCTTCCGGGTTCGTGAGTGTCAGGAGGACATCGTCCGCGTAAGCCGAGACGGTAAATTCTTCGTCGCCCACTCTAACGTTGCAGATCTTTGGGTGGCGGCGTATAGCTTGTAGTAGGGGTATTTGTTTTTTTATTTTGAACACTTGGCACAGAAGCAGATACTTGCTGTGCCTCGGGATACCTGAAATATAAATGTAACTCTATTCAAATGTTAACATGACAATATAGTGTCTCCGAATTTGTGTAGACCTGTTTTACTAAATTATTCAATTCAGAATTAGCTCACTGTTTGGAAAACATAATCCTGTTTTATTTTTAATATGCTGTGAGACCATTAATCACCCATGTTGGGATTCTGACCTTCCCACCAGGAAAAGGCAGAACACCCAGCAACGCTTGCACCCACCCCTTTTCAGATAAACCTCCAGGCCACATTTCTGTTTATGCCCAATGCAGGAACAGGTACAACTGTTCAAGTTCTGAAGTTTTCCCCCTTTTTTGAAGCAAGAATGGTAAGGGGTAACTAATAGTTGGTCTAGGGCAGGGATAGGCAGCCTTCGGCTCTGCAGATGTTTTGAACTACACCTCCCATGATGCTTTGCCAGCATTATGTGTGTAAGAGCATTATGGGGGATGTAGTCCACAACATCTGGAGAGCCGAAGGTTGCCTATCCCTGGTCTAGGGATACGAAGATGAACCAGGCCTTACCTGATCCACATGCGAGTAAAATTAGATTTTAATTGCCGTTATCTATATATCTCCCTTCTGTCATGTATTTAGAGAGGTTGATGACATCAGAAAGTTTTTCAGTAGTGATTCAGTGTGTTAGTACCTTTTTTCTTTACAGTCTTATGTACTTTTTTGATTTCCTAAGTTGATAAACTGCCTGGTTAGGACTAATGTCTATGTCTCTGTTAGCGTCATGCTAAGAATCCAATAGTTTTTGTTGGAAGTCCCATTTCTGACTGTGTTCTCTCCCCAGTTCTTATGGAGGCCATCTTGTTTAAGACACAGCTCTGCTATGTATGATTGCGTTTTTTCTGCCTGTTGTCTCTCCTTTGGACTTGACCTAAAATTTCCGAGATCAACAACCTGCTGTGAAGAGGGTTTTTTTCTACCTATCTACCTGGAACCCTCTTCATGGACTGGACTGTGGAAGGTTCTATGCTTGGCAAGTTCCAGGACGTAGCTTACTGTTTATTGACTTTCACAATTTTGTGAATGGTGTTCAGTGCAATTTCTGGTTTCTGCTAATGGTCAGTGTGAGGGGACCATTAATGACTCTCACTTAGGACCTTCTTTGAAAGTTTATTTCCAGTTGACTTTGCAAGGTCCTTGATCATTTACCTCATATTTGCTCTATTTCGGGTAGGTACTTTCCCTCCCTCCACCTTGTGTCAGTTTTGACTCTAAAAAAATTATAATTTGGGGGGTTTTCTGCAGATTCTCTTACATCTTCTGTGTTTGAGAAAAAAACCCATTCATTTGTAAACTGAAGAATACACATTCCCTACTCCTAGGGGTGTTGCGCATATTACAGTTAGGATTAGATTCTTCAAGAAACCATCACCCAGGTTACTCCAGCTTCCTGTTCTTGTCTAAGTGTTGATTTATTTTCATTAAAAAATATGTTTTCTTATTTTTTTATTCCTTTCTGCCTAGATGCACAAGATGAATCAAAAAGGACTTCATGCAGGACATGGGATTTTAGACCACACTCCATATCATTCTCGGTAAGCATGTGTAAAAAATGTAATGCTTTATTCCAAAATTACATGACAAAACAAAAACGTTTGGGCAAACTGCACAGAAGTGTAAGCATGCTTTGTTAATGACTCTACCTCTACGACACTTGTTTTTTAAACTAATTCCTATAGAGAAGATCTGCATAGGCTGTACCATGGAGCTCACAAATATAAATAAATATACCACAATGGTGGATTCCACTGAGATCTTACTGATTAGGGTGTATTTTGATGCAGGTTTTACCAGTTTCAGCTGTCTTGGCTTTGCTAGTGGGATGGAACTATGGGGATGTTTCCCAATTAATTATTTTGGAACCAAATGTCTGGAAATCTCTGGGGTGGTGAGTCAGTCATCATTTCAAGATCGTATCTTTTTCATGCTCTATGGTGATAACAGATGCCAGGCTGATTGGAGTGGAGTGGTCTGGAGGTGTTTTCACAATCAGTCTTCAGGTGCACATGTGATGTTCCGTACTGCCTGAGTTTGGCTCAGTATTGGTCAAGTCTCACACATCTGCATTTAAGTGGGTAGTGCCATGACAGTTGCTTGTGTCACACACCAAAGAGGGATAAAGAGTTCATCTTTCATAACAAGAGGTATCAGGATTCTCTGATGTCCAGAACTCTGTGTTAGTGTGTTAGTGGACAGTTGTGTTGAAAATTCCTTAATGTCTAAGTCCATCCTCAAGAACAAAGTCTTTCAGGATCCAACCTAACTAGTGGGCACATGGAGAAGAATGGAGGTGCTTAAAATGCATCTCTGGAAGGGAAATATCAGGGTTATCTACTTGGTCTCTTGTGTTTCTTTAGCATGTGCTACAAATCTGTATAAGTCATCCTGATTGGCTTAGGGTGGCATCAGCAGAACATCTAAGAATGCTGTTATGTATCATGTTCCACCTGACCTCTTCTAGTTATATCCCTTTGTTCACTCCAGTCTTAGATGGATTGGTGTTGAGCCTATGATATTGCATGATGAAAGTTTGTCCAGTTGGATCATCAGCACCTTAGGCGAGGGTTAAATGTTTGTTGCGTACCTCATCATTCATTGCAGAACATTCCTTTCTTGGATTTCTTCCTAGAGTTTCTATCGGAAACCTTTCCATAACTAGCTATTGCTAATTTTTTGCAAGGAGTCAACTGGTTTTCTGGCAGTCCAGTTCTTTGTACATCCTTATTGTACTCATTTTCTATTATGTTATTGCTAGACATTTATTCACTCCTCACTGGAGTCTGAATTTGGTACGCAGAGTTTTCCATCGCCGTCTCTTTTAGTCTATATTTAATTTGGACTTACAGTTCTCCTGGAAAGTCCTTTGTGTTTTTTGTTAGTCATCTCTGTGTCTGTGAGCTTTTCCTCAAAACAAACATGCACGTAATGCTGTCCTAAAGCCAATATGTGTGGAATACCAAGATATTTTCTAAGCTTTTTTTTGTCTGTTTCTTATGTCATAAAATGTCTCATAATTCTTAGCAGGACCTTATCTTTCCAGCTTAAGATCTTTGATTAGTGATACTTGTACTTTTGCAAAGAGATTATAATTTGGCCTGAAGCTAACTCATGGACCCATCACTAGGACTGATCTACACTTCCTCCATCTACCTGTATTTTAAGTTGTAGTGTTTTCAATGTCTTACCTCCATTGACTCCACATCTATGGGGAAGGGTTCCCAAATAAACATATGTACTTGATATTTGGCATCTTTGTGTATTTTACCATTTCAGACTAGAGTTCTAACTGTACTGAGTGTGGATTCTCTTCCAATTAATAATGTGATTTATTTATTTAAGGTGAAAGTCCACAAAGACCCATTTTTTAATTTCACTGGGTTTTTTGTGTTCACGGGCAATAATTGCAATATTGCTTTAACCCCTTAAGGACACATGACATGTGTGACATGTCATGGTTCCCTTTTATTCCAGAAGTTTGGTCCTTAAGGGGTTAACCGACCTTCTTTATCTCCTTTTCTTGTGTTTTTTTTACATTGGGATCCAAAGGAGGGAAGGATACGAAGAAGGGGCAAAGCAATGCTATTAGTGTATTCTGCTTGACTCACATTGGGGAAAGTCTAACAATTGTGAGAATTCAAAAATACTCGCATCTTGAAGTCCAATCATAATTATCCTCATAAAAATCTGTTAGCCGCAAGCGAGCCTGATGCAATTTTTCCATGCAACTTCAAAAGACATGATTGTTTCTCTATATAGTTAGCTAAACATTGTTTCTCTGTTTGGTTAAAGGAACACTATAGGGTCAGGAACCTTATTTCCAGAACCACGCAGGTCTGCTGGTGCTGGCCTTGCCCCTGATTCGCCTCCTTGGCTGACATCATCACAATTGTTGATCTCAGCCAATCCAATAATTTTCCATAGGAAAAACATTGGATTGGCTGAGATCATTAAGGAGGTGGGTGGGGGCGCTGAACGCCTGTGCAGCATTGCCCCAGGAAGCACCTCCAATGGTCATCTGAGGAGTGGCCAGGGGATGTGTCTCTAGGCAGCAATGTAAACACTGCCTTGTCTCTGAAAAGCCAGTGTTTTTACAGTAAAAAGGCTGCACGGACTAACTACAGACACCAGAACAACTACTATAAGCTGTAGTTGTTCTGGTGACTATAATGTCCCTTTAATTCTTAGAAGTGTCTTCAGTAGAAGTATAGAAGACATACTTTATTATTTTCCAAGTTGCTCTATAAACCCAGTTTCTGTAAACCCAGCAGCTGCCTAGTTCCATTCATTCTTTCTATGAATTTCCATCCACGGGATAATCTGTGTCAGACCATATGGTACAGATGCAAGGCAGGTTGATCCTACCATTTTCAGTGTCACTTACAGGATATATATAATATGTGAAATAGTCCAAACAATTAACATTATGTTATATAACTGGTGAGCATTACCTAAAAAGCAGTTAGTTTTAGTATTTTGACGTCATGGACACAGTTTTTGAGAGCTGGTTTTCTTTATATGTATAAATATTGCATCGCATCCCATATTTGGGTTAAGAAAAATTTATCCAATTTCTCTAAATAGTTGCACATAGTCCCATTTGGCAGTATTTAACCCCTTAAGGACACATGACATGTGTGACATGTCATGATTCTCTTTTATTCCATTAGTTTGGTCCTTAAGGGGTTAAAGGACCACTAAAATCACCCAGACAACTTCATTTCAGTGACGTGGTCTGGGTGCAGGGGTCCTGTAGTTTTAACTGTTCAAGGCAAAGCATTGATGTTTTTCAGAAACGACAGTGTCTGCCTTAAAATATTAAACAAGCCTTTAGTGACAGCCACTCAACATGCTTCTGCTGCACTGACCGAATAAAGCATGGCCATGTGACATTGCAGCTTACAAGAATGCAGGGCCGCCATCAGGGGGTGACAACCATGCCAGAATTGCCGCCGGTGCAGTTGCACCGGGGCCCGCACGCTGATGGGGCCCATCGGGTGGCCCATGCACTTAGAGCCACCGGATGGGCTCTATATCTTCATGGGCCCGGTCAGCGCTGTGGCCGTGTTATAGCAGGACTGGGTCCCTTTAAAACAAAAGTGCAGCCGTAGCGCAAGTGCTGCTGGGAGGAAGTGGTCACTTCCTCCCAGCTCACTCCGTGCGTGAGGAGAGCCAGCGTGGAGGCCAATTAAGAGGGAGAGCCGCGTCGACTCCTATCAGCCCCAGCCACCATCCTGCAAAGAAAAGGTAAGAACAGGAGGGTGGCTGAAAAATGAGCTCTGTGTGTGTGTGTGTCTGTATGCATGCATGTATGTCTGTCAGTATGTATGTATATATCTCAGTATCAATGTATGTCTGTATGAATGTATGTCTGTATGTATGCCAGTATCAGTGTATGTCTGTCTGTATGAATGTATGTATGTATGTATATCGGTGTCTGTATGTATGTCAGTATGTATGTATCTATGCGTGTATGTATGTCGGTGTCTGTATGTATGTGTCTGTATGTCCTTATGCATGTGTGTCTGTATGTATGTTAGTATGTGTATGCCTGTGTGTCTGTATATGTGTGTATGTCTCAGTATGTGTATGTCAGTATGTATGCCTATATGCGTGTATCTGTGTCCTTTTGTATCAGTGTGTCTGTTTGTGTCTGTGTGTGTATTCCTGTAGGTGGGATTATGGGGGCGGGCCCCCAGGGGGCCCAGACCCTGAGCTGAATTAGGGGCCCCGAAATTTCTAGTGGCAGCCCTGCAAGAATGTATTGGATTTGGTGCTTAATTATGAGAAGCATTGAATGAGTTTGCCACACATGCGCATCAAGTCCCCGATGGTCCTCAATGAAGAGGATTGGATTGTATACCTCCGAACTGTCACTGCTTAGGAGGGACAGTTCCTATATTGGGCCCAAAGCCACCTATCCCTCTTTTTTATCCTAGTTT
Organism: Pelobates fuscus; assembly: GCF_036172605.1. Taxonomy (NCBI): domain Eukaryota; kingdom Metazoa; phylum Chordata; class Amphibia; order Anura; family Pelobatidae; genus Pelobates; species Pelobates fuscus. The sequence continues at coordinate 15,946,705 of NC_086319.1, forward strand.
CCTTCTTTTTCTAGGAGCTTTATAAACATATTATACTGATCTGTCAGATTTCTATACTAGAAGTGAATTCAAAGATCTACAACCTTAAAGCAGCTCTGTCACCTTCTAGGGTGTTTGCAAAGTTTAAAAAAAAAAACAATAGTGACATCACTGCTTGGGGTCCGGGGGGTGCAGCAGAAGTCAGTTATACTTACATGATGCTGCCCCCACAGGCGCTGCCATCTTCGAGTTTCTGCTCCTGGCATTTTATCTGTTGGTAGCCGACATCGGTGTTGTACTCTCATGCACGGAGTACAATACAGTCTGTGGAAGATCTCGAAAGACCATTTGTCAAGTTTTCTTAACTTGAGGATATACCCTTCCAGTTGTGTTTTTATACTTCAACTCCTCTCGATTGTACTCGTTTGAGGGTCCTAATCAATCTATTGTTCCTGTAATGTTTTGTTATTTTTTTTTATTGTTAAATTCCCCCTTTATAATATTGTAAATGTCAATCATATTACTAATAATACCAGAAGACAGAGTAATCCTTAGTTGGTCTTATGATATATTTTGACTGGGTTGGAATTTCTATTAAATTCAAACAAAGTCTTTATGAGCATTTCATAAAATTATTTTCAGGTTAATATTTATTCCAGAGTCTTTGTATAGAGAATAAACTGTAACCAATATATAATCCCAAAATACGACCAATAGATCGTTTTGTGTAAATGTTTGCCCATAGGGTACCACACAATCTCCAGCAGGTCCTTAGCAAATTGTGGTGGAGCCTCCACACGGGGAACCTTAAAGCTCAACTCCACCTGTCTTTACCAATTGAATAGGTTCAAGGACCTACGTACCTACCTACCCAAGGGCTTCATGTTGAGTCATATAGCTACCTTGTAACTTTTAGACATTTTTGAAATCCTCCACTTTCTTTTACTCGTTTTTTATTCTACATTCCTTCTATATCTCTTGTTGAGACATCTTCGGTGGTCGTTTATTTTCATTTTTTTATTATTTTGAAGACTCACTGAATTAAAATCCACCTGGATGTTTACTGAACTAGTGTATCCAATTTCTACATTTCGCTGTAACCTACTTTCTTTGAGAACCCTATGAAAAGTGAATATCAAAAAAGAGTAATTTTATACAACGTGTTATGCTGTTCTGGTAAGTGGGATCTGCAGACATCTGTTGTCAGGTATAAACTATTCACATCACAATACGCTCCATGTAATTAGGATATTGCAAAAGAGGCCCCCCTCGCCCACACACACAGAGACACTGAGAAAAGATTAGAGTTTTTGCTGAAAACTTCAATAACTCAATCTGTTATAATTCCCAACAACCACTCATCAACATCTCTTCACATCTCCTTTCTCCGAGTCTCCTTCCTATATGACACCTGCGTCTCAACTACCATGGAGAAAGTAGCAATAACCAACACGTTCAAGGTTATTTCCTAAACTAAAAAATGGTCAGGGATTCCAAAATAATTCAATGTGAATTTCAAATTTAAGGTCAAAATATCTGAACTTGACAAACTCTCCCAGTCAGCTATCGTTCAATTTTTATTTTTTTTTACTATTTTGGCCTTAAATTTAAAAATTTAAAGTGTTTTTGGAATTCCCAACAATTCTCACTTTCGTAATAACACTGTTACTCTTTATGGTTTTCACAACACAAATCCACGTTACACTTCCATATTTCATCAGTCTCATCCCGTCTTAACTTTCCACTAACCTCACACAGCTAACAAGTCAGGAACATGTAAGTTTCAATTAACTGAAATAATTATACGTCTCCTCACTCTCTTTATCCCCCTTTCACCTTCTCCATAACTATATGCTGTATGTGCTTGCATCAGATTCCAAATATGCACAGAATTAACATTACCCGGCCCATGGCTAATGATGCCCCCATGATGCTGCCATGGGTGGAGTTACTTCTCCGTCAGCAGAGGGATTTAAAGTCTGTATGTACAGCGTATCATAGCGAAACACTGCACATACAGACTTCAGACACCATGAGCACTTCAAATCAGTGGGGTAACCCTTTAATGAATAAGAGCTTTATCATAAACCATATCCACATGCCTCCTCGCTTAACCAATGCAGATTTTTCTCAGTTTGTTTGAAATGTTCTTGTTCCATCTTTAATTCGGCCATGTGTATTAAATGGTGTGTTGTAACCTCATTCAATCAATTATCAATTCCATCCTAAAAAAAACCTCCAGACCCACCTCCAGTGTCTCAATACCTGTTTTCCTCTGAGTTTTATTAAAAGCTCAGTACTTCAGTCTGGTTTCCACTCTTACCACTCACAATGACCTAAAGATTGCACCATTTAGAGGTCATTACTAGTGATTAATTGTTGTGGACCTTTCTGCTACTTTTGACACTGTTGGCATTCCTCAAACCTCCATAAATATGTCCTCCGTGATTGCTCTGTCATGGATCTTCTCTCTCAGTGTTCTTTCACTCTTTACTACTTTACCGGGTAACATAATAACTAGCTTTGGATTGCAGTGCAGCCTTTATACCACTGACAAGATACACCTCTCTTCTTTAGATCTATTCCTCTCTCGTCGATCGTATCACTAACTGTCCCTGCCCTCTTTACCTGGATGTCTGCCTTCTTTAAACTCAATATCTCCAAAACAGAGCTTCTTTTTCCTTCTTCAAACCGTTTCTTGTTCGTCTCCCTTTAGATCACTTCTCCCATCCAGTAATCAAATACTGCAACTTTCATCTTAAAAATATAGCTCTCTGGGAAGTCATGTAACGTTGTGTAAATGATAAAGTTATGTATAGCATAAGTTACTTGTATGTTGCAAGAATGCCATGATGAATGTGGGCTCAGCGAAGCACTATCTTATGTCGTAGCCCCCTCACTACTTACTTTTCTGTACCCCAAATGTTCTTTTTTTCTCTCTACTATTAATGAAAATACCAATAAAAATCAGAAATTGAAAAAAAATATATAGCTTTCATTTACCCCTTTCTAAACCATTATGCAATCAAAGCATTGGTTCATGCACTGGTCTTCAGTCACTGCACCCCATCCTTCATCAGCCACCCTTGTGCCGGCATTTTACCGTAAAATATCACTCTTTTCACATCTTTCCCCTTTGTCTGTCCCTATATTGTCAAATGTATATTTTTGGGATGGAATTTAAAATCTTGTCCTTTAACTAGAAAACCGCCAACAACCTTCACCTGTCCTTTGTGTTTCTCTTGGGCTGTCCTGTTCAGCGGAATGTCATGTCTTATCCCTTCAGATGTTTGACACCCATCTTTAAGAAAACGTTACCATAAAATAAGCTCAAAAATTAAAACTGTATGGAATGTGTAGTTGTGCTAGCTGTGAGTTTGACAGGATGAGGGGGTGAGTGTGGCAGGGTGAGAGGGGGTGAGTTTGACAGGGTGAAGGGATGAGTGTGGCGGGTGAGGGGGTGAGAGTGGTGGTGAATGTGACAAAGTTGGGGTTGAGTGTGATAGTGTTGGGTGCTAAGTGTAATAGTGAGTGATTGTGACAGGATGTGGGGTTGGTGAGTGTAACAAGGTTGGCAGTGAGTGTGCTAGGGCTGGGTGGTGAGTTTGATAATGAGGGGGAGTGATTGTGATAGGGTGAAGGGTCGTGAGCGTATAAAGGCTAGGGGTGAGTGTGAAAGGGCTGGGTGGTAAGTGTGATGATTAGGTGGAGCGATTGTGACAAGATGAGGGGTGGTGAGCATATAAAGGATAGGGGTGAGTGTGATGGGGCTGGGTGGTGAGGGGGAGTGATTGTGACAAGATGAGGGGTGGTAAGTGTATAAAGGCTAGGGGTGAGTGTGATAGGGCTGGGTGGTGAGTGTGATAGTGAGGGGTAATGATTGTGACAGGATAAGGGGTGGTGAGTGTATAAAGGCTAGGTGTGAGTGTGCTAGGGCTGGGTGGTGAGTTTGATAGTGTGGGGGAGTAAGTGTGACAGGATGAGGGGTGGTGAGTGTGACAAGGTTGGAGTTGAGTGAGTGTGGCAGGGTGACTAAAGAGGTGACAATGTGGGGGCTTACCTCCGAGGCAGGAAGGGCACATTCCCTGGTGGTCTGGTGGGCTCCTGGAGCAGCCACAGGCCTTCCGGTATGGCTGTCTAGGATAACGTCAGAGCGCAGGCTGGGAAGCCTGGTTTCTGCCCTCTGACTCCCTTACAGAGGGCCACTAGAAGCTCTTCCACTGCAATGACTGAGTAAACCTTGGTCACGTGACGGGGAAACCCCTATAAGAAAGCATCTCATCCTCCATGAGAAGCATTGGATTAGATTGGACCATTGCAGAGGAAGCAATGCCTCCTCTATGCTGTCACAGGAGGCCGAGCGCTCAGCAGCTGGAAAGAGAACAGTAAAAGCGTTTTTAAAATAATTTTTAGGGCACACATGGGGGGTGCTCTATAGACAGGGAAATGAAAGCTCTAGGAATGCAGGTTTCATTCTTAACACTTTTGTGTTCCTTTAATTCGCACTCTTTTTCTGCGTGCCTCTGCTAACTACTCTGTATGATAAAAAAAGGCCTTTTTATAGATACAGACTGTACACCTATAAATCCATCCTCCTTTCTCAATTTATTGCCCTTTCATTTTACTTTCAGTGCAATCACACCCTACTTCCTCTAGACTGCAAACCATGGAGCATTCTTATGTCTTATTTTCCTTCATCTAAATTTGTGATCATTTTATGTCTGTTCTGTTAAAAAGAGATACACCAGGGATTCTCCCGTCCTTTTATTTGCAACCTCACCAAGTTGAACGGTTTTGAACACCTGGCCCGTTTCATTTCTGTTTTCTAAAACAAGGCAAGAAATTTCAGCTCTGTAACGTATTTTTTCAGTTGGATGTCGGTTCGGCTTTGGTTCAGAAACCGATTCAGAAGAACAAACCAAAGAGGCACAGCAATGGGCCAAGCTGTGTGCTGCAAAATACATACATTCATATTTTAAATATATATTGCAGTACATCAATAGGAGCATGTTCCTCCCAATTTGTTTCACAGATTAAGTGAGAAAAGGTAGCCAATAAAAGGAAAAATAGCAGAGGTAGTAAAAAAATTAAATCTATATTTTTATATATTTACATATTTTATATTTATTAAATGTATATTACATTCCTGTTTTTTCCTTTCTTGCTCACTGTCCCCATAGCCATCAGTAATATTTTTTCCCCATTAATTATCTCTTTTTTATTTTAATTTATTTTTAATAAAATGGGCACAATTCAGAATATAGGTCCCTCTAAACATGATCGGCATTGAGGGTTTTTATTAGTCCGTAATTTGGGTATATATTTGCTCGGAATTTGATGAACACTAATCGTCCCAAGTTCGGACAAATTGCAGTTTGGTCCAAAATGAAAGTCCAAGTCTAAAAGACACCTTTACTTTCTTACTTTGGATTTTTTCACATTAAAGATAGAAAATGGGAAAAATAGAATTCCATCAAGTGCAGGTGATATCATGATCGCACATTTAATGTAATGATCACCAATAATCAGTTGGCATTGAGACAGCAATGTATCCATAATATGCCCATCACATACCGGATTGTACCATTGGAGAGGAGTTAGATTTGTCAGGGTGTTGGCGGACTATAAGGATATGTTGATTGCGTTGAGGGAAAATGAGCTCATATTTTCAGCTCCAATATCTCGGCCTAAAATTTGCAATTCTTGTGTTACTTCTCCACAATTCCGAATTTTTTGATTAAGAGTCTCAGTTAGTGTTAGTTTACTGCGCTTGGTGGTTTATTTATTTTTTTTAAATTATATTCGTCTTTGCATATTAAAGATTTATCAAATGACATCATAGTCCAGTTCAGCCTAGACAAAGCCAGGGCAAGCATTGCCGATAAAGAGAAAAAATAAAACATTGTTTAATTTCTCTTCTTCTCTGTCTGCTCTCTCTATACTGACTGCCAGGTGCGAAGGACAGAGCTTATAATAATGATTGACAGGGAGCTAAGGTGGAGGTACCCAGGCGCAGGATAAGGAGGTGTGGATTGCTTTGGTGTTTTTCATTTTAGGTTTTATAGCTGACAAATACATATTTGTTAAAGATAGGTGGATAAGTAAACATAATATTTAAAATCCTGGTAAGTAACAGTTTCTCTTCAATAATACTTTAAAGAACGCTGCTACTCTTTATAATTCTTTAATCTCTGTCCCCCCCAAAATATCTCTGTTTATCACCAAATGCTACTCGCCGTAGAGATAAAATGTCAAGTAATGCGGGCGATCAGCGAGTACATGCCACTTTTATTACCCTCTATTGTTCGATGTGATGGGATGTGTCCGATTTGGATTATAATCTAATTGAAAATCATATATATCGGCCTATAAATGTCCAAAGCATTTCTATGGCAAATTGTCTATTCTTCTGCAATGTTTTGTAGTTCAATCATGCGATCGGCTATCTATCTTGTAGACTTATAAACAGATGGCCTGGATCGTATGAAAAAATTATGTAATAGGATATAAATTATTGAGTTGCCAAGCACACCACAATCTATACAAGGATGCCTGTGGGTCACAGCCAACCTTGATTCCATCATTCTGATTTCTGGTATGTGCAGCTTGCTATAAATGTTTCAATTGTCAAATATTTAACATTTTCCTCACATATTTGCAACTTGAAATAATTGTATCTAATGTCAGTGATTTTAAAATTTCCCAGGGTCATGTTGGGAAGGAAGTTTTCAACGTTATCCAATAAAAAAAAAAAAATATATATATATATATATATATATATAGAAATTATTAGAATTTTTTTAGCACTTAAATAATTATTAATAACGTAACGTGGGGACGGATTTCTCAGGGCGCCGAATATGGAACTCGTAACGAAAAGCTTATTATTGTGGCGATTTCTGTGTGCATGGAAAAAAAATCTCTGTTTGTTGTTCAAGCAGATGAATCAGTGTAAAAAGAAAAAAAAAAAACCTTTACCCGTCTCATACGGCTGAGAAGCTCGGCAGAAGTAGGTCAGAAAGAATTTCTTTTGAAAGCCAACCATGAAATTTTAAAATTGGCAGACTCAGTGCTGGTTTGAAACTGCTTTCCCTTTACTTAGACAGCTGATAAACCAGCAGCTTCAGGGCAAACAGACAAACACAACAAAGGAGGGACCCCATAAAGTCCTGCCGATACCCCAATAAAAATTTGGCATTTTGCACCCATCTGCACATGCCTCATAAATCTCTCCTTCCCTCTTGTATGTGGTGTGAAAAATTGCCCTGAGAAAATGACACCACAGAATCTATATACCGAATTATGAGATCTTTCACATCTAATTATCTGCAAATTGTGAAACCCCCTTATTTATTGGGGGTGGGGGGGTTATTCACTTCTGGAGGCCTGAGAACTGACTTGCAAATTGTAAACTAAACAGTTGGAAAAACTAGTATTCAAGCTGCGTTAAGGATTTTTTCCCCCAAATCTACGATCTACATTCTTTAAGTTTGTTTATTGTCCAAAATATTTTATAATTAATTCTTGCTCCAATACAATGCGAATCATTATGAAATTGGAACTAAAAAGAATACTTACAAATTCTTACATTTCTTTTTTTCTAAATAGTAATAATATAAATTATTGGGAAAATGTCAAATTCCTGGAGATTAAGTTGAGAATGTTTTTGGAGGATTTTTCTTGTGTGTCAAGTCCATTTTTTTTGGAATTAAATCGCCAAGATAGAAAATGTCTCCAAACCGACTTTTGTCATCTCACATATTGAGTTCTCAGGTTATTATAATTAACTGTTTATTATTATTATTTATATACCGCCAACAAATTGTACAGTGATAGGTTGGCTCTGCAATTCCCTTTCCCATTTACAAAATGTATTTCCACTGACAGTAATTTATACACAAGTGGTAAATAAATAAGGGTTTTAATGGGTTTTTTTTTTGGGAGGGGTGTAATCACTAAGGAGTTAGCTGTGATGATATGACTGTTTAGTAAATACACCTTATAGCATTAATAGCAAGCTAAAACACTAACGTTGTAAAATATAATAATACAATCCATAAATAGGATGCAGTAAGAGAATGCCGGAAGCCTAGTGCGTATGTAACATCTCAAAGGCAATGGTTTTATTGAATAGTAACTTATAGGACTTTCTCCTAGCAAATCAGGTGCTGGCTCAGAAGGAGAGGCCAATAATACACCACAAATGTTAGGGGTGGGCCTAGCCCAGCTTCGCAGCCTATCATCGATATTTAAACTTGGACAGATTTTCTTAAAACTGTCTGGATTTGGATGCCTGCAAAGCCCAGCTTTTTGTGACATTACTTAAAAAGAAATAAGGAGTGACTGCTCTAAAAAGTCACGGCAAAAAACGGCTGCCTTTGCAAGAGTTTTGGTGCTTGATGTGTCCCTTTGCTCTGAGCCTGTTTGCTTGATCAGTGACTGTTTATGTTTTTGGCATATAACTGGTGAGCATACACCCGGCAATCTCTCTTCCATTGCAGATGGACCGAAACGGCAAGTTGGTAAATTGGCTGGAAAAGTCACTGTTTAGTAAATAGAGCACATTAAATAAATGTCAATCTAATTAGTGTTAAATTATTGGTCAGATATAGTGACTGAATGGTAAAAAAGATCAATCAATAAATCAATAGTATTGATAGATTGTAAACTGATTTAAGCAGGGTCCTGGTTAACCTATTGGCCTTGTTAACATATGTAGTATTTCCTCTCTTACTTACTGTTATATCACGTTTGTATAAAGGTGAGGAACTGCGGAATAAGGAAGCGCTATAATAATAATAATAATTAGAGATCAATATCTTCATCATCACTTCTACCAAACTATGTTCCCGAAAGAGATCTTATCGCAAGTTGATGGCTGAACAAACATGTATATATTGAAGGACAAATATTTGGTATATTTGGGGTTTGTGTGTAGTGGTAAATGGATTGCTGACTTGGCAAATTAGGCTACAACAGGTAGTTTAACAGATTTGGTATTTGTCTGAGCTGGAGATGTTTACCATCTTGGAAGAATATATCATGCCAGCAGGTAAAGGGTTACTCCGAGCTTCATAACCACTACAGACCAAGTCACTGTTTAGTTAATAGACCCACTACGTTACACTGTGCAGAAAGTCTTAGAACACATCAGGAAAATGCTTTCTGTTTGCTACTGCAAAATCACATCTATTAAAATATCCACTTCAATAATAATAAACTTATTTAATTAAACCAAAAATCGGTTATTAGTGAGGCGTCGGACACAGGTAGGTTTGGAACTGGTCAGTCTGATTGCCTGTGAACGCAGGGAGAGAGGAGTCACAGTGTATCATGTCAGACACAGGAGAGAGCTCTGTACAGGTCCCCCCCGTCCCACAGCTCCTAACTTTATACAAACCATGCACTACAGCAAATGGCAAAAACGCAGGACTGCAGGAAAACAAGATCATATATGGTGAACATGGCAACAGCGTACAAAGCATCGGCCTTCCTAAACATGCCCTATGGTACATCGCCGCAGACTATGTTGGTGATACATTCTAAAAAATAATATAGATGAGTATAATTATGTGCAAGAATTGTAGTTAACAATGCTTCATGATGATGCTTTTAAGTTCTCCAGCATTCACATAATCTGGTTGGAATTGGGGGAGATTCATTAATAAATATATTAAAATATATTTTTATATAATTATATAATAATTATATAATTATTATTAAAGCAACCAACACATTCTGCAGTGCTGTATAACAGGTAAAACAAAATCAGACTACAGAGACTAAATACATTTGTTGTACAGGAACATGCGGTGATAAAAGCTTTTGCCAAAGAAGCTTACACTCTAAAATACCTAATAAAACAATATTTACAGTATGTTATGGTGGCACAGTAAATGTAAGGCTCTTATTTGTAAAACTTTTCGGTTCACAAAACAGTACTCTTTAAAAATACATTGTAGAGACTTCCACTTTAGTGCCTTCTGCCACCCCCTCCCCCCTTCAGGCTCCTTCCTGGCGATTCGGGAACCTATTAAGCATGCGCGATGCATTAGGCCCTCCCCATAGGAAAGCATATGGGGTTTTTAAAGACTCTGGATGTTATCATGCAAAGCGTGAGTCAGACTCTGCGAAGCTGCAGGAAGCCACTAGAGGCAGTCTTAATCCTGCAATGTAAACATTGCCGTTTCTCTGGGGCTGTAATGTTTCCTGTTGCAGGGTTAAGGGGACAGCGACACCGCATCCAGACCACTTCAATGAGGCGGAGTGGTTTAGTTGCCTATAGTGTCTCTTTAAAAATATACGTTACACGCGGCAGTTAGGAGAACATGATAGTCTTGCAATACTCCCAGAATTCCACACAGCAATATGCAAATTACCACACACAGTATGCCATTTTAAATTGTAGCCAATATTGCTCATTAAATATTGCTGCACCAATATTGAGAGGTAAGCCTGCTGGGCAGGTGGTGTGTGGGACCATAGGGGTGACATACATGGGGCAGGTCATACCATTTCCAAAAAGGGCACGTGAGCCTGGCTTATGTGCACACCAGGCTGACCAGCCCTTCTCAGTGTGGCCAATGCACAGAGCCCCTTTTAAGCATAATGAGGTGCAGACAGTAAAGACCTGAGTTTGTTTTGCGCACCATAAACACATCTAATAACATTTCCACACAGCACTTCCTTTTGAGTTTGCTAATAAACTCGAAACGTTAGGAGAGGGGCCCATAATTCGGGACAGTTTGGAGGTATACTAAAGCAGGCATTCTGTGAATATTGACATGCTCCTATCTGCAGCTATTGCATTGCTAAATTCAAACAAAGTCCTATTAACGTGGCCTTCGGTTTTAATTCCTGCTTTACCCTGTGTATTAAGATATGTGTATGTGATTGTGATATCGTGTATTTAATAATACCTCGTATATGTTAGGATTGCCTCGTACGGTTTTGCAAAGTATCGTCAACAATTCTTTTTTTTTAAATTTTTTTTATATCATTTTATTTCTGAAAGTTTTATAACAAATTCAAGTAAACAAAAACCTATTGGTACATCTACAGAATGACCAAATTAGAACCTCAGTTATATTCTCAATTTGGGTCAGTGTTTTTGTCTCGGCTATCTTGGAACACGACTTGCAGTTCTCTAATCATTTCAAAATAGTTTCCAGTTTTATCAGAGAACTATTTTGAGAAACAATAACGTAAATAATCAAAGATTTGTCATTTTTCTCTGGATACTTTGTATAGCAGCAAAAAAGGACTTTCTCCTCCTAATTCAGTCCACAATAATGGCAGACATGCATGGCGCAGGTTTAACGCGCAGTCCATTTCATTTAATAATTTGCACAGCCACTGGCACGCTATTGGTTAACTAAGACTCTTTAGGTGTTTTAAGTGAGTTGTAATTAGTAAATCATTTTAATAC